>NC_059211.1:24901357-25173857 GCF_020615455.1 Coregonus clupeaformis | reverse complement strand
CTGGAAGGTTCTCCCATCTCCACAGAGGAACTCTGGAGCTCTGTCAGAGTGACCATCGGGTTCTTGGTCACCTCCCTGACCAAGGCCCGATTGCTCAGTTTGGCCGGGCGGCCAGCTCTAGGAAGAGTCTTGGAGGTTCCAAACTGCTTCCATTTAAGAATGATGGAGGCCACTGTTCTTGGGGACCTTCAATGCTGCAGAAATTTTTTGGTACCCTTTCCCATATCACTGCCTCAACACAATCCTGTCTCGGAGCTCTACAGACAATTCTTTCGACCTCATGGGTTGGTTTTTACTCTGACATGCACTGTCAACTGTGGGACCTTATATAGACAGGTTTGTGCCTTTCCAAATCATGTCCAATCAATTAAATTTACCACAGGAGGATTCCAATCAAGTAGAAACATCGCAAGGATGATCAATGGAAACAGGATGCACCTGAGCTCAATTTCGAGTCTCATAGCAAAGGGTCTGAATACTTATGTAAATAAGGCATTTCTGTTGTTTTTTTTAAATAAATTTGGAAATAATTTCTAAAAACCTGTTATCACTTTGTCATTATGGGGTATTGTGTGTAGAATGATGAGGGGGGGAAATATATTTTAGAATAAGGCTGTAACCTAACAAAATGTGGAAAAAGTCAAGGGGTCTGAATAATTTCCGAATGCCAAAAGCATGCGCTGTTTGCTTTAAGCTGTGCACCCGAGTGGCGCAGCGGTCTAAGGCACTGCATCTCAGTGCTTGAGGCGTCACTACAGACCCCCTGGTTCGATTCCAGGCTGTATCACAACCGGCCGTGATTGGGAGTCCCATAGAGCAGCGCACAATTGGCCCAGCGTCGTCCAGGTTTGGCCGGTGTAGGCCTTCATTGTAAATAAGAATTTGTTCTTAACTGACTTGCCTAGTTAAATAAAGGTTAAATAAAATAATAATAAATACAAAAATCACAAGTGATAATATATTAGTCACAAAAGTGCTACATTTTTTAAAAACATTTTAGTCATTTTAGCAGACGCTCTTATCCAGAGCGACTTACACTTAGTGAGTGCATACATTTTCATACTGGCCCCCCGTGGGAAACGAACCCACAACCCTGGCGTTGCAAACGCCATGCTCTACCAACTGAGCTACAGGGGACTGATAGGCTAACATTGTCACCCATCACACTATTCTTGATTTAATCTTGTCTTTACACATACTAAATAATATATGTGTGAAATTTGTTTTGATTTATAATGGACCATTATCATGCACCTGTCTGGAAACAGGGTCAGTGGAAAAAAATATGTAATCTATGCACTTAAATAGCAAATGGAGGACGCTTTTCCAGTGGTTCATTTTCATGCCAGCCAGGTAGCCTATACTCCTGTTTTAAAGATAAGCAATGTGCTTAATATTAGGAAAGATGAGAAATAAATATAGTAGGCCTAGCCTATAGAAAGCTGATGGGGTCTTACTCTTTTTAATAGATGCCATCACTCTGTTTTCTCACGCAATTGCATAGCCTATTGAAATGTTGCGCAACATGAGCTCATGGGCTCTCATGAAGTGTTTGATTAGATTTCCCATTACATATGCATTGATGTCAGAGTGATTAGAGGGACAATAGAGTGCTGAGTACCAGGCAGTTAGCAAGTTTGGTAAGCTACTAATGACCATCAGCAGCATCAGAGCTTGGAGAAGCCTAATTACTGTGAATAAACAGTCACGTGGAATTTGACTGCCGTCATGACTCACGACCGCCGGTGTGGCAGTAATACGGTCACCGTAACAGCCCTTAGCCCAACAAACCTGGTTTAAAAAAAACAGATAAAGCAACACCTCACGGCACAACGCCTCTCCCCTATTTGACCTGGATAGTTTGTGTGTATGTATTGCTATGTAGGCTACGTGTGCCTTTTAAAAAATGTATGTAGTTCTGTCCTTGAGCTGTTCTTGTATATTAATGTTTTTTATTATGTCATGTTTCATGTTTTGTGTGGACCCTAGGAAGAGTTACTGCTGCTTTTGCCTAATAAAATACACAAAAAAACACAGTATAACCACAGCACCCACAGTTCAGCTTTACTCAACTACTGTATAGCTACATTACAACTAACCTGACTGATGCTTCACAAAACCACATACTTACTGTTCTGTACCTAGTATAAACACAAATACTTACTGTTCTGTACCTAGTCTAAATACACATACTTAGTGTTCTGTACCTAGTCTAAACACACATACTTACTGTTCTGTACCTAGTCTAAACACACATACTTAGTGTTCTGTACCTAGTCTAAACACACATACTTACTGTTCTGTACCTAGTCTAAACACACATACTTAGTGTTCTGTACCTAGTCTAAACACACATACTTAGTGTTCTATACCTAGTCTAAACACACATACTTACTGTTAGGGATGTGCCTCAGGAAAACTCACCACCGGCCCAGGTGACAGGCCCAGGCCGGTAGTGGTCAAGTTTTTGAGGTTCAAGGACAAGGTAGCTGTTCTGGAAAGTGCCAAGAACTTTAGAGGAACGTACATCTTCCTCAACGAGGACTATCCTGAAGCTGTGCACCAGAAGAGAAAAGCATTTATTGTATCTAACCCTAACCCTAAGCCTGGAAGGGATGAGCGAGCCAAGCCTATGGGTTCGTAGCTTCAACCCCGCAGGGGTTAACAATTATATATTAACACTTTCTGAGACTCACTTAGACTCACTTTGATGATACAGCAGTAGCAATACAAGTATATAACATCTATAGAAGAGACAGGAATGCTTATGGGGTGAAATTATTGTAATCGATCAATAATGACAAACCTCCTGGCATTGACAACTTAGATGGAAAGCTACTGAGGATGGTAGCTGACTATGGCCACTCCTATCTGTCATATCTTTACTCTGAGTCTAGAGGAAGATGTTTGTCCTCAGGCCTCGAAGGAAGCCAAAGTCATTCCACTACCCAAGAGTGGTAAAATGTATTTTTCTAGTTCTAACAGCAGACCTATCAGCTTGCTGCCAGCTCTTAGCAAACTGTTGGAAAAAATTGTGTTTGACCAAATACAATGCTATTTCTCTGTAAACAAATTGACAACAGTCTTTCAGCATGCTTATAAAGAAGGGCACTCAACATGTACTGCACTGACACAAACGACTGATGATTGGTAGAAAGAAATTGATAATAAGAAGATTGTGGGAGCTGTACTGTTAGATTTCAGTGCAGCCTTCGATATTATTGACCATAACCTGTTGTTGAGAAAACATATGGTTTATGGCTTTTCAACCTCTGCCATATCGTGGATTCAGAGCTACAGTATCTATCTAATAGAACAGAGGGTTTTCTTTAATGGAAGCTCCTCTAATGTCAAAAATGTAGGGGTGTGGTGTACACGCAGGGCAGCTCACTAGACCCTCCACTCTTTTCTATTTTTACCAATGACCTGCCACTGGAATTAAACAAAGCCTGAGTGTCCATGTATGCTGATGATTCAACCATATACTGTACGTGTCAGCAATTACAGCTAATGAAGTCACTGAAACCCTTAACAAGGGGGTTGCAGTCAGGTTTGGAATGGGTGGCCAGTAATAAACTGGTCCTGAACATCTCTAAAACTAAGAGCATTGTATTTGGTACAAATCATTCCCCAAGCTCTAGACCTCCGTTGAATCTGGTAATGAATGGTGTGGCTGTTGAACAAGTTGAAGATACTAAATTCCTTGGTGTTACCTTAGATTGTAAACTGTCATGGCCAAAACATATAGATTCAATGGTTGTAAAGACGGGAAGAGGTCTGTCCGTAATAAAGAGATGCCCTGCTTTTTTGACACCACACTGCAAAAAGCAAGTCCTGCATACTTTTGTCTTATCTTGATTATTGTCCAGTCATGAGGTCAAGTGCTGCAAAGAAAGACCTAGTTATGCTGCAGCTGGCCCAGAACAGAGCGGCACGTCTTGCTCTTCATTGTAATCAGAGGGCTAATACACTGCTCAAAAAAATTAAGGGAACACTTAAACAACACAATGTAACTCCAAGTCAATCACACTTCTGTGAAATTAAACTGTCCACTTAGGAAGCAACACTGATTGGCAATAAATGTCATATGCTGTTGTGCAAATGGAATAGACAACAGGTGGAAATTATAGGCAATTAGCAAGACACCCCCAATAAAGGACTGGTTTTGCAGGTGGTGACCACAGACCACTTCTCAGTTCCTATGCTTCCTGGCTGATGTTTTGGTCACTTTTGAATGCTGGCGGTGCTTTCACTCTAGTGGTAGCATGAGACGGAGTCTACAACCCACACAAGTGGCTCAGGTAGTGCAGCTCATCCAGGATGGCACATCAATGCGAGCTGTGGCAAGAAGGTTTGCTGTGTCTGTCAGCGTAGTGTCCAGAGCATGGAGGCGCTACCAGGAGACAGGCCAGTACATCAGGAGACGTGGAGGAGGCCGTAGGAGGGCAACAACCCAGCAGCAAGACTGCTACCTCCGCCTTTGTGCAAGGAGGAGCAGGAGGAGCACTGCCAGAGCCCTGCAAAATGACCTCCAGCAGGCCACAAATGTGCATGTGTCTGCTCAAACGGTCAGAAACAGACTCCATGAGGGTGGTATGAGGGCCCGACGTCCACAGGTGGGGGTTGTGCTTACAGCAGGACGTATGGCATTTGCCAGAGAACACCAAGATTGGCAAATTCGCCACTGGCGCCCTGTGCTCTTCACAAATGAAAGCAGGTTCACACTGAGCACATGTGACAGACGTGACAGAGTCTGGAGACGCCGTGGAGAACGTTCTGCTGCCTGCAACATCCTCCAGCATGACCGGTTTGGCGGTGGGTCAGTCATGGTGTGGGGTGGCATTTCTTTGGGGGGCCGCACAGCCCTCCATGTGCTCGCCAGAGGTAGCCTGACTGCCATTAGGTACCGAGATGAGATCCTCAGACCCCTTGTGAGACCATATGCTGGTGCGGTTGGCCCTGGGTTCCTCCTAATGCAAGACAATGCTAGACCTCATGTGGCTGGAGTGTGTCAGCAGTTCCTGCAAGAGGAAGGCATTGATGCTATGGACCGCCCGTTCCCCAGACCTGAATCCAATTGAGCACATCTGGGACATCATGTCTCGCTCCATCCACCAACGCCACGTTGCACCACAGACTGTCCAGGAGTTGGTGGATGCTTTAGTCCAGGTCTGGGAGGAGATCCCTCAGGAGACCAACCGCAACCTCATCAGGAGTATGCCCAGGCGTTGTAGGGAGGTCATACAGGCACGTGGAGGCCACACACACTACTGAGCCTCATTTTGACTTGTTTTAAGGACATTACATCAAAGTTGGATCAGCCTGTAGTGTGGTTTTCCACTTTAATTTTGAGGGCGACTCCAAATCCAGACCTCCATGGGTTGATACATTTGATTTCCATTGATAATTTTTGTGTGATTTTGTTGTCAGCACATTCAACTATGTAAAGAAAAAAGTATTTAATAAGATTATTTCATTCATTCAGATCTAGGATGTGTTATTTTAGTGTTCCCTTTATTTTTTTGAGCAGTGTATAAATACTATGCATGCCAGTAGAGAAGAGACTGCATCACTTCTTCTTTTGATATGAAACATTAATGTGTTGAAAATTCGAAATTGTTTGCATAGTCAACTTACACACAGCTCTGACACACACACTTGCCCCACCAGACATGCTACCAGGGTTCTTTTCAGTCCCCAAATACAGAACAAATACAAGAAAGCATACAGTATTATATAGAGCCATTATAGCATGGAACTCCCTTCCATCTCATATTGCTCAAATGAACAGCAAACCTGGTTTAAAAAAAAAAAAACGATAAAGCAACATCTCACGGCACAACGCCTCTCCCCTATTTGACCTAGATAGTTTGTGTGTATGTATTGATATGTAGGCTATGTGTGCCGTTTTAAAATGTATGTAGTTCTGTCCTTGAGCTGTTCTTGTCTATTAATGTTCTGTATTATGTAATGTTTCATGTTGTGTGTGGACACCAGGAAGAGTAGCTACTCGTAACTAATGGGGATCCTAATAAAATACCAAATACCAAGACGATACAATAAAGGAACGATACGTTTTAGTTTGAAATGATTCAGTTTGTTTAGAGGAACAAATTGATCCGATTCGGTTAAATGCGATACGAATTGATGCACTATTTGTTGCATAAAGTCATTCATTTTAATTCTAAATTAAATATGAGCTGGGCGTCTCTGAGCTGGATATGTCTGAGCTGACCAAGAATTGTCTGTAGAGCTCCGAGACAGGAGTGTGTCGAGGCACAGATCTGGGGAAGGTCCCAAAGAACACAGTGGCCTCCATCATTCTTAAATGGAAGAAGTTTCTCCGCCCGGCCAAACTGAGGAATCGGAGGAGAAGGGCCTTAGTCAGGGGGGTGACCAAGAACCAGATGGTCACTGACAGAACTCCAGAGTTGCTCTGTGGAGATGGGAGAACCTTCCAGAAGGACAACCATCTCTGCAGCACTCCACCAATCAGGCCTTTATGGTAAAGTGGCCAGATGGAAGCCACTCCTCAGTAAAAGGCACATGACAGCTCACTTGGAGTTTGCCAAAAGGCGCCAAAAGGCACCTAAAGGACTCTCAGACCATGAGAAACAAGATTCTCTGGTCTGATGAAACCACGATTGAACTCTTTGGCCTGAATGCCAAGCGTCACGTCTGGAGGAAACCTGGCATCATCCCTACGGTGAAGCACGGTGGTGGCAGCATCATGCTGTGGGGATGTTTTTCAGCGGCAGGGACTGGGAGACTAGTCAGGATCGAGGGAAAGATGAACGGAGCAAAGTACAGAGAGATCCTTCATGAAAACCATGTAGCCTACCTATAGCGTGTAGCCTACCTATAACATGTAGCCTACCTATAGCGTGTCGCCTACCTATAGCGTGTCGCCTACCTATAACATGTAGCCTACCTATAGCGTGTCGCCTACCTATATAGCGTGTCGCCTACCTATAACATGTAGCCTACCTATAGCGTGTAGCCTACCTATAGCGTGTCGCCTACCTATAACATGTAGCCTACCTATAGCGTGTAGCCTACCTATAACATGTAGCCTACCTATAGCGTGTAGCCTACCTATAACATGTAGCCTACCTATAACATGTAGCCTACCTATAGCATGTCGCCTACCTATAGCATGTAGCCTACCTATAGCGTGTCGCCTACCTATAGCATGTAGCCTACCTATAGCGTGTCGCCTACCTATAGCGTGTCGCCTACCTATAGCGTGTAGCCTACCTATAGCGTGTAGCCTACCTATAGCGTGTCGCCTACCTATAACATGTAGCCTACCTATAACGTGTAGCCTACCTATAGCGTGTCGCCTACCTATAGCGTGTCGCCTACCTATAGCATGTAGCCTACCTATAGCATGTAGCCTACCTATAACATGTAGCCTACCTATAGCGTGTCGCCTACCTATAGCGTGTCGCCTACCTATAGCGTGTAGCCTACCTATAGCATGTAGCCTACCTATAGCGTGTCGCCTACCTATAGCGTGTAGCCTACCTATAGCGTGTAGCCTACCTATAGCGTGTCGCCTACCTATAACATGTAGCCTACCTATAACGTGTAGCCTACCTATAGCGTGTCGCCTACCTATAGCGTGTCGCCTACCTATAGCGTGTAGCCTACCTATAGCATGTAGCCTACCTATAACATGTAGCCTACCTATAGCGTGTCGCCTACCTATAGCGTGTCGCCTACCTATAGCGTGTAGCCTACCTATAGCATGTAGCCTACCTATAGCATGTAGCCTACCTATAGCCAGATGAGAGTTGTATCTCCAGTGGTAGCTTAGGCTACTTTTATTCTGGCAAAAACACAATTTATAACAGCGCATTTGATAAAAATAACCAAACAAATTACATTGGTTGTCACTCAACTAATAAAGCCTAATATTACAGAAGGAAGTTCACAGACATTTGAATGCTGAAGGTGACTCACAGATGTGCCAGATCAGGAATAGGTCTACGACTTGCTGTTCAGCCCGCGAAGCTGCGCACAGCGCACAGTTTGACTACATATATTGCCTGGGGTTGTTCAGCATGCAAAATTACTTGTAGATCAATGACTGTCAACATAATTACATGCTTAGTTCGACTCTGAAGGAGAGAAAGCAGTTGTCACAAAAGATGAGAGGTATTTCCGGAAGGTAGAAAGAAAGTAATTTGAAAGTAATAGTGAACCGACGATTCGTAATGTTTGAATCGATTTTCTGACCGACGCTTGCTACATTTGGATCGGTTTGGGGTCCTGCAGTCAGACGCACTCATATCTTAAACATTTGAACCGGGGACCAATGCATATCGTTACAACCCTAAATATCGTGAATCGTTACATCCCTACTTACTGTACTGTACCTAGTCTGAACACACACTCAAGGTCTTTATACACAAAAAGGAGAGGGCCTTTAACATTGGAGTACTATTTGCTAGTTTCTTTGAGTGTGAAGGGGAGGTATTTACACTCCTCACACAGACACATACACACATGCATTAAGGGTACTGTTAATATCTGAGTTAAGGGGCCAAGTCACACACACATGCCTTAAGGGTACTGTTAATCTCTGAGTTAAGGGACCGGGTCACACACACACACACACACACACATGCCAGGACTACCCACACACAGCCATCCAGTCTTACCTCCAGAGGAAGGTGTTTCCCCCCTGGTGGACAGGAGCTGACAGGGGGCCCTCAGCGTGGGCAGAGGAGGAGGAGTGGAGGAGGAGGGAGGGCTGGGAGGAGGAGGTGTGGATGGAGCGAGGGAGGGAGGTGGGGGAGAGCAGGTGCTGCAGGAGGCTGCTGTTGCCATGGCAGCGGTGCTGAGCGGCTGGCCAAATTCTACGGGTCGACGTGGACGGATGGATAGGAGGAAACGGAGGGGAAGGAAAGAGGGAAGGTTGTCTGATAAACAACACTAACTAACAAATGTACTACTAGCTTAAATCCATGAAGCCGTCATCAAAATAGCAATAACTCCCCCCCCCCAATACTAAGGAAGCCGTGGTGAGGGGCAGTGGAGCCCCTTCATACTGCCCAGTACCAGCTCTCTGTTGGCAGGCTGGGTAGAGAGGGGCCATATGGGGCTGGTCTAAACAGCCTGGACCCCTGGTGAGTGGCCAGAATGGGTGACAATATGACCCCAGCAGCAGCCTGCTGTGTACACGCGTCTGTCTCTGACTGGGCAGTGACCTGGTATTCACACTACCCCCCCCTTCCCTCGGATGAAGGATTTTCCCTCTCTTCTAATCTCTCCTCGTTCTTTTCCTCCTCGCTTCCCCTTCACCGCTCCTCCCGTTTTTCCGCTCTGCCCGAGTGCCGATGTGTGTTTCCATGGCTGTGTGTGCGTGTGCGTGTGTGTGTGTGTGTGTACTGCATGTTTGAGGGGTGTAAGCCGACACTGCCTGGCCCTGTCAATCACTCTACTCTCAGACCTACAGCTCCACAACACACAGAGGGAGAGAATCACACACACATACCATAAGGGCAATTAACCCTTTGTGGTCAGTGTGTGTGTGTCTTACTGGATTCGCAGGTCGGGAGCGCCTGGCCTCTCCTTCCTCCTCTTCATCATGTTTCCAACGGTAAAGAAAGGGGTGGGCTCAGGGAGTCAGTTCTGCTCCAGTGAACTCTGCCACCTGTCCATCAAAGCCATGCTGGCCAATGAGCTGACCGCTCACTTCCTCTCAAAACAACAACACTGCAAAACAGACACAGCCCTCACGGACTATTCATTCATTACACACAATGAGAAGAACAGTGAGTGTGTGTAACACAATCCTCTCTCTGAGAGGCTGTGCGGTTTAGACTGGTCAGTACATAGACAGGTATGCCAGATATCTAGGCTACAGTGTCAGACTGGTCAGTACATAGACAGGTATGCCAGATATCTAGGCTACAGTGTCAGACTGGTCAGTACATAGACAGGTATGCCAGATATCTAGGCTACAGTGTCAGACTGGTCAACAGGCTAGGCTAGTGTCAGACTGGTCAGTACACAGACAGGTATGCCAGATATCTAGGCTACAGTGTCAGACTGGTCAGTACACAGACAGGTATGCCAGATATCTAGGCTACAGTGTCAGACTGGTCAGTACACAGACAGGTATGCCTGATATCTAGGCTACAGTGTCAGACTGGTCAGTACATAGACAGGTATGCCTGATATCTAGGCTAGTGTCAGACTGGTCAGTACATAGACAGGTATGCCAGATATCTAGGCTAGTGTCAGACTGGTCAGTACACAGACAGGTATGCCAGATATCTAGGCTACAGTGTCCTCGATGTTCTGTTCTCATCTAATACTGGCAGAGCAGGGCTTTACAGCTGAACGCTGATGAGTCACACACACACACCATCTCTCTACCTGACCCAGCTATAACAACATCAAACCACTCAGAAACACACTCTCCATGCAATTCCCTGTCTTATAACACACACTCGCACATACAACCACAGTCACACACACAAATACCAAAACACAAACACAGTGAGCAGTGTCAGCTTTCTAGAAGGTTCCTCAACTCCAGTGGGTCAGACCAGAAACCCAACAGTAACAGGGGTCTTGTCTGTGTCCCCCCTGTCCTGGCTCGCTGTCCACTCCACTGACAGGGTCACAGGTCAAGTATAGGTTAGCATTGGTTCAAATAGCCATCACATAAATCCTCTACAGGCACCAGGGTTTGGGAGAGCCGCTCGGAGTATCCCGGGCTAAGATCCCTGATCCTGGGGAAGGCTTGTCAGTTAGTCCCTTGGTTCAGAGGAGTGTCCTTGAGGTCTGGCTGGCTGCTCTTTCTGACCGTCTGACAGGAGTGTCCAAAGGGAGAGCTTGACCACGGTCACTGCCTCTTCAGCCAGCGAGAGAGAGAGCGAGAGAGAGGAGAGAGAGCCTGTCGCCTGAGCTACCGTCACTCCCACACACAAACTCTGAGCAGTAGAGTACAGACAGAGAGAACTCCAGAACACGGTGACAGCACTACCACGCCCAGCTGACAGGCACAGAGCATTCTCATGATATCACAAGACCCTGAGGGAGGTGCAGCTGTCGCCCCTCGCCTTATCCTGCCTTATCCTGGCTAGCCCTCCCTCCTCCTCTTTCTACACCTCATCCCTGCCTTATCCTGGCTAGCTATTCCTCCCTCCCACCTTTTCTCTCTCTCTCTACCCCTCATCCCCCTGTTCTCTTCTGTCCCCATTCTCTGTTTTGGGAATCAGAGGTACACCAGTGTCCCTGGTGAGGGAGCCTGCCTATGTGGGGGTTAAATGCAGCTCACATGCAGGGACAATGGGTCAATCAAGCTACAGTAGAGGCTATGGTTACAACTAGCGTAGCGCTGTAGCATCACTAGGCTAATCCAGCCTGATTAGTGGACTGACGTAAGACCTCACGGCTACAGGACATGAGACTGTCATTAGCAAGACTAATCTACTGTTGCAGTCTTGGACCTGTTCTATAAGAGGAAGGCCATCAGCAGAGGTAGTTAACTGTTACAGTACACTCCAATACAGGGTTAAGGTTAGGTTCTGATTAGGTTAGATTGGGGGTCAGAGAATAGAGAGCAGATACAGTACATCTGTGGGTATAAATGTGAGGCTGATGTGTGTGTATGTGTGAGTGAAGTGAAACTATTGTTAACGTCACACACACACACACACACACACTACAAAGACACGCCCACGAAGCACCCCGCAGCACCCAACTGAGCGGAAATAAAGACAGACTTTCACAAGGCATGCCTGTCTTCAAAGACACTGTTGGGTACTACAGATCAAATAAACAACTTTTGTGTTGAGTTTTGTTCGTTTTGGGGTTAGTTTTCAGAACAGAACGGAGCAGAGCCAGTTAATGGCTGGCTGGTACAGAGTTGTAAATAGACCAGTAACATGGAGCTCTTCAAGGCTGTGTTATACAGTACACAACGGGGTCCTTGCAGGCTGCTACAGTACACTAGCCCCTGTCTGCGCCCGGTTCAGTGCAGTTCTCCATAGAGGCTTTCCTGTTTACAGACAGGCAGAGACAAAGACGCCTCTGCACTCAGGAAGTCTGAAGAAGTGAATCAAGAATAGAGATAGAACGGTGATGAGTACTCACAAACTGGCCCTCCTTGGAAGACTGAGCTCCTTCTGCAAGAGACGGCGAGAGAGAAAAGGATATGTCAGTGTTGTTGTCATCAGTTAGAAACAAATCAAATGAAATTGTATTTGTCACATACACGTGTTTAGCAGATGTTATAGCGGGTGTAGCGAAATGCTTGTGCTTCTAGCTCCGACAGTGCAGTAATATCTAACAAGTAATAACTAACAATTTCACAACATATATCTAATACACACAAAACTAGTAAGGAATGGAATTTAAGAAAATATACATATATGGACAAGCAATGACAGAGCGGCATTGACTAAGATACAGAAGAATATTATAGAATAGAATGCAGTATATACATATGAGATGAGTAGTGCAAGATATGTAAACATTATTAAAGTGACTGTAAACATTATTAAAGTGACTAGTGTTCCATTTCTTAAAGTGGCCAGTGATTTCAATAGGCAGCAGCAGCCTCCAATGTGCTAGTGAAGGCTATTTGGATGAATACAGTGTTGAATTGGTTTACTATTTGGCATGTAAATAAAATCCCATGTATTCTACTTTAATAGACATTGCTGCTTGACATCCAGTGGAAAAGCATGTGTCATTAATACCCTGACAATTGCGCTAGGCGGCACTGTGATACCATCTGAATTGGTTTAGTGAAAAAGCAAATAGCAATGTCTTGTTTACAGCGGGTGCAAACACAGCACAACATTATGCTGATCAATGGTTTATGTTTTAATGGTCAATCACAGGTATTCACAGCTTGTTCAGTGTAATTTTCCACAATCTAGAAGTCGATGATTTTAATCATAAGGTGATTCCTTGACATGAGTGTTAACCAGACCTTCAGTTCTCAAACATATCCACTAGGTTGCAGATGAGTACCAATAGCATGGGCCAAGCAAGAGAAACCACTCTCCTCTGAGAGGACAAGGTTCTGTAGCTAAAACAGAAGGTTCTGTCGCTATAATAGCAGGTTCTGTCGCTATAACAGCAGGTTCCGTCGCTATAACAGCAGGTTCCGTCGCTATAACAGCAGGTTAAGGCGTCGCTATAACAGCAGGTCCTGTCGCTATAACAGCAGGTCCTGTCGCTATAACAGCAGGTCCTGTCGCTATAACAGCAGGTCCTGTCGGCTATAACAGCAGGTCCTGTCGCTAAAACAGCAGGTCCTGTCGCTATAACAGCAGGTTATGTCGCTATAACAGCAGGTCCTGTCGCTATAACAGCAGGTCCTGTCGCTTATAACAGCAGGTTCTGTCGCTATAACAGCAGGTTCCGTCGCTATAACAGCAGGTCCTGTCGCTATAACAGCAGGTGCTGTCGCTATAACAGCAGGTTCTGTCGCTATAACAGCAGGTTCTGTCGCTATAACAGCAGGTCCTGTCGCTATAACAGCAGGTTCTGGTCAACATGGTCACAGCGTTGTCTACTGGGGGGTGGGTGGTCAACATGATCACAGCGTTGTCTACTGGGGGGTGGGTGGTCAACATGATCACAGTGTTGTCTACTTGGGGGTGGGTGAGAGCAGAGTGGCTCTCTATGTCTAGACAGAGACAGAGAGACAGACAGATGGACAGACGGACACACAAACACAGAATGGGCTTGCTCTGACAGGCTCTGAACCCAGACAGGGTACATGTGCCTCAGGGTGAGGGGAAAGTGTCTCTAACCCCTGGGTCAACATGTTCACAGCAACAGCTGCTTTGGTCTCAATAACAAATGATGTGTGCTCACGAAAGACAAAGCACCAACACAGAACTATCTGATTACTGCCTGAAAGACAGACTGACAGAGAGCACAAGAGAGAGAGAAAGAGGCAGGGGGAGAGAAAGAGAGATAGAGAAAGAACGGGAGAGAGAAAGGGGTGTGACATGACTGATGAGAGAAAGCACCTTGTCACAAAGACAGACAGAGAAAGAGACTGAAAGACAGACGGAGAGACTGAAAGAAAGACAGACAGAGACAGACAGACAGAGAAAGAGACTGAAAGACAGACAGACCGAGAGAAAGAGACTGAAAGACAGATCGATGTAGGGAGCAGTATTCTGAGCATGTACTGCAGGCATCTGCTGCTCCAAATAACCAACTGTGGTGGATCCTTCAAGCCCACTGACTGTCTCCCTGCCTGCCTGTTTCCCTGCCTGCCTGTTTCCCTGCCTGCCTGTCTCCCTGCCTGCCTGTCTCCCTGCCTGCCTGTCTCCCTGCCTGCCTGTCTCCTGCCTGCCTGTCTCCCTGCCTGCCTGTCTCCCTGCCTGCCTGTTTCCCTGCCTGCCTGTTTCCCTGCCTGCCTGTTTCCCTGCCTGCCTGTCTCCCTGCCTGCCTGTTTCACTACCAGCTGAACATTAACACAGCCAGTTTCAAAGTGCACACTTAGCAGAACCCTACTTTCTAATTAGAGACAGGAGCACTCCTGCATAGATACAGTATGTATGTCTGCCCGCTGGCTGGCTTTCTCAACCTCTCTCTCTCCCTCCCTCCCTCCCCCTCTCTCTGACTCAGGATGGCCGTCTCCACAGCACTGCTCTTTTTCCTCTGTCCCATTCGTTCCACCTTTCTCTAGTGTCTACTGTCTATTATTAGTATTATGAATTATTGGTGCATGACGAGCTAATGCAGATATGGAGTTTAAAGAGGAGACAGTGCGTGGGAGAAAACGTGTGTGTGTGTGTGTGTGTGTGTGTGTGTGTGTGTGTCTAAGCTCCGCAGTGTGGAGTGATAGTGTGAGTAAGTCGGGGCCTCTGAGTCATCGGAACTCTGTGTTTTCTAGAGTCTCTAAGTGAACAACAACATAGCTCTCAGTACTAAACAGGTTGATTCCATTGGATCAGAACAGGACTAATGTCATTGACAGCGTGTCTGTGCGCTGCAGAGCCCCGCAACACATCCGCTCTGTTCCCCTCTCCATCCATCTCTCTGAGGGCCAGGAGGCCTCAACTCAATTAGCCTGTTCAGAGCTCAGCTAGAGAGCTCAGCAGACCAGCTGATGTATAGATCTTATCAGGGGACTGGAGGGAGTAGGACCAGACCCACTAACCATGGAGGAGGAGGAATGGTGATGGTGGGGTGAGGCCCGGCAACACAGTGACACAGACACAAGACAGGAGACTTTCATTAATACAGCTTTATTAGAAACACTGAAACAAGGGAAGATGTTATGAGAGGGGTCAGGGGCTGATGCCTTGTGGAGGGAGAAAGGGAGAGAGGGAGGAACATGGAAAGGAGAGGAAAGGGAGGGGAGAGAGGAAGGGAGGGGAGAGAGGGGGTACGTTCTGCCAACCAGCCACCCACACTAGCCCACAACCAGCTACCCTGTGTAATGTGAAAGGATGGCTCTCAGCATCTCTGCTCTGGCAGACTGATTGCATTAGGGCTGTCGCTGTGTGTGGCTGCAGCTGCCCCCCGTCCTTGAAGGGGTATGTTCACCTCCTCCCCAACACCCCTAAGACATTCTACACAAGACTCCCTGCACACGCACACGCACACACACACCAGGATTTCCATTAGGGAAATGTAGTGCTGGACATTTGATAGGCAGCATTTTAATTTAACGGACATTTGAGAAGTTTACCGAACCCATATGCATTGGGTGCATCACCTGATTAGGGCGTCCACCCACGGTGCTCAGAATGACAGAAATTACATTTAGGTAATTCATCTTAACAGAAGATGCAACTCGAGGATGCAACAGTGTGTGTCCTTACCGAATTCCAATGCACACTTTGAAGATGTTAGAATAACTGCCACATTTACGTTTCCTCAGCCAACAAGACAAGTAACGAACAGTAAAATCACTAGCCTATGTCAATCTACTATTCCCAATAGTAGAAAAGTTTACCTATTCTATTGGTCAGCTTGTCGTTCTGTTCGAGAAATAAATAGCTTATTCCAAACTGACTCAGGGACAGTTGTGGGACGATAGATCTCAAATTCATCCAACCAGTAGGGCTTGGCCACATCAAATACAAACTTTAAAAAGAGGGGAGATCTAAAGATGCAACAACTAGCATGGGTTGCTAATGTGACTGGACAATGAAATAATTTGGATTTAAAAAACAATAGAACATGACAGACCAATTAAATTCCACTCAATTACGCAAATTAACCTAGAGACCGATAAGAATTACCACTCAAATGTATTTACATTAATGAATAGGCAAAAAAGCATTATACTGGCGGTGCCAGTTTTATTTATCGGCTTCAAAAAGTTGGCTATTACCGACTTACGGAAACCCTGGCACACGCACGTCATCATACCTCACAGCGCGTACACACACGTAGCACACACGCGCACAAGCGCACATACACATCAGCCGGCCAAGTAACCACTCACAGGCAGGGCGATGATGAAAGTAGATGGAGTGACAGTTTTGATGGCAGCCACTGCACAAAAAGCCAAAAGCAATCTCCTCGATGGAATACAAACATCAATATTCCTCTAGGTCCAACCAACATGACAGAGAGAGGGAGAGGAGGAAATGTGATTAGAGGGAGAGGGAGATGAGAGGAGACAAGAGGAGAGAGAGAGACAGAGAGGAGAGGAGACAGAGGAGAGAGAGAGACAGAGAGGAGAGGCAAAGAGAGAGAGAGACAGAGAGGAGAGGAGAGCAAGGAGGAGAGAGAGAGACAGAGAGGAGAGAGAGAGAGAGAGAGAGACAGGAGAGGAGACAAGAGGAGAGAAAGAGAAGTGGGCTGTACCACATGGTGCTCTGGTCAAGTATACTCAGCCAGGACATTTGGCAGGTTGCTGATAGACAGATATGACAGATGCAGCCCTGCCCTGAGCTAAATGCACACATAACATTTTACATTTTAGTCATTTAGCAGACGCTCTTATCCAGAGCGACTTACAGTTAGTGAGTGCATACATTTTTCATACTGGCACCCCGTGGGAATCGAACCCCACAACCCTGGCGTTGCAAACGCCATGCTCTACCAACTGAGCTACACATCAACATTAACTTCACAGGTGAAAGATGGCATGATGGAACCCAACACTCCCACCCTGTGTATAGTATGCTACTAGACAGATCAGATAAAGCTATATTGAATTGACAGATGTAGGCCTAGGCTTCATCAAGTGTCTAACCCAACCCTATGTCAGTGGTAGAAGTGTGTCTAACAGAGAGACATCTGTGCCTCTGAGCCATGGCTCTGTTCCCCCTTTCTGCTCTGTCAGGCAGGAGAGGGGTGAGTGACAGGCCTGATAGTGCCAGCAGTGTGGCTGGAGAGCGGGCTCAGACATGTGGGCAGAGGGCATCTCCCAGAGGCCATGGTGACTGACTGACTGACTGACTGAAGGACAGGTCTGCTGAGTGGGCCAGGACAGACGAAAGTGAGTGTAATAAGCCATCAGGAGTGGCCTGGCACATCATCATACAAACAGCCAGGTATACTAATGCAAACACACACGCACAGAGAGAGTGGAGGGCCAGGAGAACCTGACATATAGCCATTACCATGAAAAACCAGCAACCTCTTACAGGCTACTAGGGTTTAGAACTATTCCTATTCACTTTATAGAGCAGCGCTACTTTATTACTTTATAGAGCAGCGCTACTTTATAGAGCAGTGCTACTTTATTACTTTATAGAGCAGCACTACTTTATTACTTTATACAGCAGCGCTACTTTATAACTTTATAGAGCAGCGCTACTTTACTACTTTATAGAGCAGCGCTACTTTATTACTTTATAGAGCAGCGCTACTTTATAGAGCAGTGCTACTTTATTACTTTATAGAGCAGCACTACTTTAATGAGACAGCGCTACTTTATTACTTTATAGAGCAGCGCTACTTTATTACTTTATACAGCAGCGCTACTTTATAGAGGAGCACTACTTTATAGAGCAGCGCTACTTTATTACTTTATAGAGCAGCGCTACTTTATAGAGCAGCGCTACTTTATTACTTTATAGAGCAGCGCTACTTTATAGAGCAGCACTACTTTATAGAGCTGCGCTACTTTATGAGCAGCGCTACTTTATTACTTTATAGAGCAGCTACTTTATAGAGCAGCACTACTTTATAGAGCAGCGCTCTTTATTACTTTATAGAGCAGCGCTACTTTATTACTTTATAGAGCAGCGTCACTTTATAGAGCAGCACTACTTTATAGAGCTACGCTACTTTTATAGAGCAGCGCTACTTTATTACTTTATAGAGCAGCGCGCTACTTTATAGAGCAGCACTACTTTATAGAGCAGCGCTACTTTATTACTTTATAGAGCAGCGCTACTTTATAGAGCAGCGCTACTTTATTACTTTATAGAGCAGCGCTACTTTATAGAGCAGCGCTACTTTATTACTTTATAGAGCAGCGCTACTTTATAGAGCAGCACTACTTTATAGAGCTGCGCTACTTTATAGAGCAGCGCTACTTTATTACTTTATAGAGCAGCGCTACTTTATAGAGCAGCACTACTTTATAGAGCAGCGCTACTTTATTACTTTATAGAGCAGCGCTACTTTATAGAGCAGCACTACTTTATAGAGCAGCGCTACTTTATAGAGCTGCGCTACTTTATAGAGCAGCGCTACTTTATAGAGCTGCGCTACTTTATAGAGCAGCGCTACTTTATAGAGCTGCGCTACTTTATAGAGCAGCACTACTTTATTACTTTATAGAGCAGCGCCACTTTATAGCCAGAGCCACATGGAAAAGTAGGTGGCATTTAAAAGTTCAGTGGGTTTTTATCTTTCTACACTACTGTACTCTACATGGAGACTGAGCCTCTGACAAGCCGACAGGTGACAGGCAGAGACCGTATTCTAGAAAGCAGCCTGCAGGTCCACTTAGCCCTAACAGTGTGACTGAACAATGTTACATAACAGAACAAGCTGCTAATGCTTTATTGACCTGTTTGGCCAGTTTGGCTTACTGTTTTTAGAACGCTCCCAATGTCTCAATATAATTGGCTAAGTTCACCTCTAAGCGCACCGGTACAGTAGAGCTACAGTACAGTAGGACCACTAAGCCTAACCAGTTAGGTACCACTCTGTGATGTGATGGGTTGAGCCAGCTGGTGCCAACCCATGCCAGGCCAGCTAAGAGAGGTATAGACACTCAAATGGAATAGATCTGGTATAGTGATTCATACAGTAGGGCCTAATGGTCTGGGTGAGAGTGCTCATCACTAGCACACTCCAGTGCAGACCATAGGTTTGTGCCACTTGCCTGACCAGACAGAGGGTATTAGAGAGACAGGTAGGATTATTGAGACAGCCAGGACCAGGCAAGGACAGGGCCACGCAGGGACAGGGCCAGGCAGGGACAGGGCCAGTGGTGTTAACGAAGCCCATGTGGATCGCTAATGAGTGTCTTTGGGACAGGTAGAGTGTCTGGATGGGTCTGGTGTTAGAGTCTTTGGGACAGGTAGAGTGTCTGGATGGGTCTGGTGTTAGAGTCTTTGGGACAGGTATGTGTCTGGTGTTAGAGTCTTTGGGACAGGTAGAGTGTCTGGATGGGTCTGTTGTTAGAGTCTTTGGGACAGGTAGTGTCTGGATGGGTCTGGTGTTAGAGTCTTTGGGACAGGTAGAGTAAAGGCGCAATGTGAGAGCCATTAGGACTCAACACCTCCACTCAGTGACAAATTAACTTTTTATGGCCTAACCAGGGCGCTAGAACAGTACGTGTGTGTGTGTGTAAGATGTTTGGAGTACAGGAACATCTATTTGGGCTGCTTTTTAATCTAGGCACAGAGCAACAGGAGTGGAGGCCTCCCCTGGCTGGTAGCTAGCCCTTCATCAGCAGTGATGGTGGTAACAACAGGCACTTCGTTCTGACTAATTGTCTGGCTGTCTTTAAATGGAGTATGCTGAGGATGAGAGGGAGGAGGGGGTAGTGAGAGAGGGGGAGAGAGGGGAGAGAGAGAGAGGGACATTAATTACAGGATTGTTGCGGATGGAGATGGTAGGAGAGCGGGAGATGGGGAAAGAGAGAGGGAGGTGGAGGAAAGGAGGAGCAGTGTAGCAGCCATCGTTAACATGATGGAGTAGAGCGAGAGTGCAGCTCTTTGATTAGGCTGACTGGAGGTTTGTCATGAAAACAAAGCAACTGCAAATTCACTTGATGTCCTTGGATGACATATGAGCACAATGAAAGCAGCTAATGTAGAACCTGGACTGCAAGTCATTAAATCATTACTGAGGAAACTTTCTAACAGCCTCACAGAACAATATGAATCAACTTGAATAGCAAGGCCATCTTTCATCAGACCACTTAGGCATTAAACAAGGAAAACAGCAAGTCTGCCAAGTGCCAACTGCTTCCAACACAACCAACAGTGACCTGTCCAAGATCAAAATAAATATCCTATAGGCCCCAACTCTATCCCAGTCATTCTAGCACACAACAGGACGATTTGAGTCACTAGAAAGATAGAACACCATGTCTCACACAGGCTCTCATCCATATTGCATTGAGCAGAGGGGAGGAGAAGAGGAGGAGAGGAGGAGGAGAGGAGGAGGAGAGGAACAGAGAAGGAGGAGAGACACTGAGTCAAGCTATAACATTCACATTTCACCAGGTAGGAAATGTGTGTGTGTGTGTCTGAGGGAGAGTGATTTATTTTTCCCTTTTTGTACATAATTGTAACACTGTACATAGCCATTATGACATTTCAAATGTCTCTATTCCTTTGAAACTTTTTTGAGTATAATGTTGACTGTAAATCAATGTTTGTTTATTTCACTATTGTTAATTATCTATTTCACTTGCTTTGGCAATGTAAACATATGTTTCCCATGCCAATAAAGTCCTTTGAATTGAATTGAATTGAGTGGGGGAGGATAGAAGATAGAGAGAGAGAAAGAAAGAGATTACTTGTTGTCTCCAGTACCACTGTGTCATTTCATTATTTACTACAGAGGCCAGATGTGCTGAGCTGAGTGTCCCCCAAAGCCTATAACATCCTCTGTCCATCTTCCTCTGTGCAGCTCCTTAAGTCTGAATGACAGTTCCTCCCTCTATGCTCTATCCTCTCCTACAGCTGTGCTATTGCTCTATGTGTTGCTGGTTGTGGTATTCAGTCCCCTGATTCTGCCTGCATTAGAAACACTTCACACCACATGTGTACGCACAGTTACACACTTCCTGTGGCAATCTGAAGGGGCTTAGATGGCAACGCCTGCAGCTATTGTGTTGGACTCTCTCACACACACAGTAAATCGCACAATTATCCAGGCATGTTATTCATGTAGTCCTGCCTCGTTTATCTGAGACATCATCATGCTGCTAATGACCTCCTCTACTGTGTGGTTTCTCCATCCTGCTCTCCATCCCTCCATCCTTCTCTCCCTCCCCTCTCTCCATCCTTCTCTCCCTCCCTCTCTCTCCATCCTTCTCTCCCTCCCTCCCCCCCCCTCTCTCTCTCTCCATCCCCCCCTCTCTCTCTCTCTCTCCATCCCTCCATCCTTCTCTCCCTCCCCTCTCTCCATCCTTCTTCTCCCTCCCCTCTCTCCCTCCTGCTCTCCATCCTTCCATCCTTTCTCCCTCATCCTTCTCTCCCTCCCTCCCTCTCTCTCCATCCCTCCATCTTCTCTCCCTCCCCTCTCTCTCATCCTTCTCTCCCTCCGCTCTCATCCTTCCATCCTTCTCTCCCTCTATCCTTCTCTCCCTCCCCTCTCTCTCCATCCCTCCATCCTTCTCTCCCTCCCCTCCCTCTCCATCCTCCAACTTTCTCTCCCTCCCCTCTCTCTCTCTATCCCTCCCTCTCCTACAATATAGCTCATATTTATATTATTTATTTTATATAGTATTTTTTTGATCATCTTTATCAAGGGTGCAATTAATTATGACCACCGTAGCTAACATGCAGAAGATTCATTCTGTCAAACCAGGACCACACACACCGTAGCAGCCTGTCTGATTAGTAAACATGACACTGAGATATTCATGAAACGAAGCCCGTCTCCTCTTCACAGAAGTAATCATCTCTCTCCATCCTACCTCTCTCCCTCCATCTCTTGGACCGCGGTGTTCACAGGATTATTACCTCAACCGTCATTCATCCCCCAGACCACAGCAGCTTTACCATAGTGGGCATAAACCATAAACCCCCAAGTACTTTACAGTGAGACTGGCGTACACACTCCCAGTCCCTCCCAGATATATGGGCTTTTCATGAGTGTGTGTGGATTTTACCCAGCGCAGCACAAACCAGGCAGACCCATCAAAGTGCCAGAAGGACTGTGAAACAAGTTTAGGAGAGAGGGGGGAATAACAGTGGGACAACACATAAATATATACGACCTGAAATTAAAACTGGAAAACACTCCCACTTAACAATCTGCCTTGGTGCTAGCTACAGAGTGCCAAAGCTAATCGTGTGGTTTAGCTAGCATTAGCAAGCTAGCAGGGATGGCTGCAGTGTATGTGTTGGTGTGTGTGTATCCTGGTTTGACAGAATAGCATGTTAGCTACTATCTGGTCCCATGGGAGACGTAAGCACTCAACAGCAGCATATTGGAGCTAACTGGGGTCTGATCTGAGGGATAATATTAATGATAGGGTAGATGGGCTGTGACAAGACACATCATGGACCACCACATGGGAGTTCTCCCCTAACTGACAGAGTAAGGAGAGATATCCTAGCCAGATAACTAGGGTGTAGTCTGGATGTGGTACATAACGTTGGTGTGATTAACGTTGGCTGCAGGTTACACCACAGCTTTAAACTGAAATACTAAAGCTTTTTGGCATGTCTGATCCAGATTCCACTACAATTACTGGCTGTTTTCAGACTTCGTCGGTTTGCCGCTCTGTACATTTGCAAATTCACAAAGAAGCAGAGAGAGGAGGGAGGGGGAGAGAGGAGAAGCGACAAGAGAAGGAGAAAGAAAGTGTGTGCTGTTAGCCCCAGGTCCCCAGGGGCAGAAATGAAGGCGTCTCAAGTTCCTTTGTCTCTGGCACCTCTCCCCCTCCTCCCTCCCTCCCTCGCTCTTTACACCCCCTCCACTCCCTCCTCGCTCTTTACCCCTCCTCCCTCCCTCCCTCCTCTTTACACCCCTCTGCTCCCTCCCTCCCTCGCTCTTTACACCCCTCCACTCCCTCCGTCCCTCGCTCTTTACACCCCTCCTCCCTCCCTCCCTCCCTCGATCTTTTCACCCCTCCACTCCCTCCCTCCCCTCGCTCTTTCCCCCCTCTCCTCCCTCTCCCTCCCTCGCTCTTTACACCCCTCCCCTCCCTCCCTCCCTCGCTCTTTACACCACTCTGCTCCCTCCCTCTCTTTACACCCCTCCACTCCCTCCCTCGCTCTTTACACCCCTCCACTCCCCCCTCCTCGCTCTTTACACCCCCCTCCGCTCCCTCCCTGCTCTTTACACCCCCCCACTCCCTCCCTCGCTCTTTACCCCTCCACTCCCTCCCTCGCTCTTTACACCCCTCCACTCCCTCCCTCGCTCTTTACACCCCTCCACTCCCTCCCTCCCTCGCTCTTAACACCCCTCCCTCCCTCCCTCCCTCGCTCTTACACCCCTCCACTCCCTCCCTCGCTCTTTACACCCCTCCACTCCCTCCGTCCCTCGCTCTTCTGCACCCTCCCTCCCTCCCTCCCTCCCTCGCTCTTTACACCCCTCCACTCCCTCCCTCCCTCGCTCTTTACACCCCCTCTCCTCCCTCCCTCCCTCGCTCTTTCACCCCCCTCCCTCCCTCCCTCGCTCTTTCCACCACTCTGCTCCCTCCCTCTTTACACCCCTCCACTCCCTCCCTCTCTTCCCCACCCCTCCACTCCCTCCCTCCCTCGCTCTTCTACACCCCTCCGCTCCCTCCCCCGCTCTTTACACCCCTCCACTCCCTCCTCGCTCTTTACACCCCTCCACTCCCTCCCTCGCTCTTTACCTCCATCCCTCCCTTCGCCCCTCCACTCCCTCCCTCCCTCGCTCTTATCACCCCTCCCTCCTCCCTCCCTCGCTCTTTCCCCCTCCACTCCCTCCCTCGCTCTTTACACCCCTCCCCTCCCTCCCTCTTTTTCCCTCTGCTCCCTCCCCCGCTCTTTCACCCCTCGCTCCCTCCCTCCCTCGCTCTTTACACCCCCTCCACTCCTCCCTCGCTCTTTACACCCCTCCACTCCCTCCCTCCTCGCTCTTTACACCCCCTCCGCTCCCTCCCTCCCTCGCTCTTTCCCCCTCCACTCCCTCCCTCGCTCTTTCACCCCTCCCTCCCTCCTCCTCCCTGCTCTTTACACCACTCTGCTCCCTCCTGTCTTCACCCCTCCGCTCCTCCATCGCTCTTTACACCCCTCCACTCCCTCCGTCTCGCTCTTTACACCCCTCCACTCCCTCCCTCCCTCGCTCTTTACACCCCTCCGCTCCCTCCCTCCTCGCTCTTCCACCCCCCTCCTCCCTCGCTCTTTACACCCCTCCACTCCTCCCTCGCTCTTACACCCTCCACTCCCTCCCTCCTCGCTCTTTACACCACTCTGCTCCCTCCTCTTTACACCCCTCCACCCTCCTCGCTCTTTACACCCCTCACTCCCTCCCTCCTCGCTCTTTACACCAACTCTGCTCCCTCGCTCTTTACACCCCTCCACTCCCTCCCTCCCTCGCTCTTTACACCCCTCCACTCCTCCTCCCTCGCTCTTTACACCCCCTCCACTCACTCCTCCTCGCTCTTTACACTCTGCTCCCTCCTCTTTACACCCCTCCACTCCCTCCCTCGCTCTTTACACCCTCCTCCTCCCTCCCTCCCTCGCTCTTTACACCCCTCCACTCCCTCCCTCGCTCTTTACACCCTCCACTCCCTCCTCCCTCGCTCTTTACACCCCTCCGCTCCCTCCTCTTTACACCCTCCACTCACTCCCTCCCCTCGCTCTTTACACCCCTCCACTCCCTCCCTCCCTCGCTCTTTACACCCCTCCACTCCCTCCCCTCCTCGCTCTTTACCACTCTGCTCCCTCGCTCTTTACACCCCCTCCCTCCCTCCCTCGCTCTTCCCCTCCACTCCCTCCCTCCCTCGACTCTTTACACCCCTCCACTCCCTCCTCCTCGCCTTTAAAACCATCTGCTCCCTCCTCGCTCTTTACATCCCCTCTACTCCCTCCCTCCCCCTCTTTTCTCTCCTTCCCCTCGTTTCTGTGCCGCTGAGACCCCAGTTCATTATCAGAGTCAGACAGACACCTTCTCTCCTCCTGTCACTTTCCGCTCCCATCACTCTATTCTGCTAGAGGAGAAAACAGCTTCAATTTGCACCTATAGCGTGGCCTCCCACCCTTGATTACGCTCACCTCTACGGATCAGTGCACGCTCAGATACACAACGCAGCGCACAGAGAGGAGGAGATTGGGGTCGTTTGTCTATGTGGAGAAAGAAACGGTGACAAATTGTACAACTTACAAGGCTGCATGTTTATATCTCTGTGACATACAGCCAAACACTAGGCTAAAGGACAATTACAAGGGAAGAAAAAGGAGAGCGAGAGAGAGGGAGAGAGAGAGCAGAGACATGGAAAAGAGAGACAGGGAGAGAATGAAGCAAGAAAAATATGTAAAAAGTGAAAGAGGTAGAGTGATAGCAATGGAGGGAGATCAACAGGAGTGAGAGAGCAAAATATAAACTCATTATTCAGGGTGAGAGGGATGGGTAGCATGTAGAGAAGGGTTGGAAACAGGCCACTCTTATTTTGTATTGTATTTTCTTTTAAAACTAAAAACGGCCTATAACATCACCAGAATTACGCTAAAAATGTGTTTAATTTTACTACACCTGTTCCCAAGTATCCCCCCACACAAAAAAAATGCATATTTGATTGTGTCTCAATGTAATCAAGGTACAACATTACTGTTATTTTCCAAATGCAACCTATTTTAGGGCATAGTTGGTCAATTTGCAGTGTACACATTATTATAATTTCTTTCGCCCACCCGACCATTTGTGCCGACAAAAATCAGTCCACCGCTGAATCTAGTTGCCTTCCCCTGATGTAGAGCAATGGAGGAGAGGCGGGAAGGTTCCCCCTGGGAGAGAGAGGGAGGCACGTGAGAGGTGTCAGATCAAAGCACTCTCTCCATCTATCCTCTCCCCCTTTCTCTCCCTCCCTCCCTCTCTTTTTCTCCCTCTCTCTCTCTGTGTGTGTGTTTGATATACTTTATTAGTCCACACGAGATGGATGTTTATGATTCTTTTTTTGCTTTAGAAGTTGATTTAATTTAGAACAACCATAGTGTAATGATGAGCGTTGTCGCAGCATTTTAATCATTTGACCGCGCCTTGCAGGTTGATACCATTCTCTTTTCCATTTTCCTTTGTTAAAAGCTGTTACAGGACTGTTTTATTTACTGTAACTCTATTGCTAATCGGATGTATTGGAAGGAAATAAACACATGCTGTGTGTTGCAGTAGGCCTTTAGAATAATGCAAAACCTAGCCTTGACTCTATCCAAGTTGATGAGAAGGAAACAAACGATGCCGGTCAACCTGCACAACGCCCATCGAAATTACACCTAAACTATACCTAAACTAATTTCACACATAATAAGAGTTAGCCTATAGACAAGAGTTACATTTACAATGAATTGTACATGAAGAGAAGGACGCATCTTGTAAATGACAGATGCAGGGAAAGGAGCATCGCTTTATCAAAGTCACATGCAGGTAAAACATTGTGATTTTATAGTAGCTGAAAGAGCATATTCTGCAGTTTCTATGACACTTAGGCCGCCGATGTCGAAATCAAGTACTTGCTCAATGGCTTTCCCCACGTCTGTGGAAAGATGAAACCAGGCCAGCCGGGTGAGGCGACTGTCTGAGACTGTGGTTTGAGACTCCTGGAGCCTTACATGGGCAAAGGCAGAAATGTGTACAATGGACAACTTCTTCACATCAATTTCCCTGGCAGACAAGTTGAGTCCATAGAAGACTAGCCTGCTCGGAACAGTGAACAAACAAAGGCAGGAGCTGACCCCTCTGCGAAAAACAGCATACCAGTGGAGCTGTACTCCACATCAGTGATGGAGAGTGGTAAAGCAACACTCACGGTGTACAGATGTAAAATAAGAGTGTTTGCATCCTCAGCACCATGCATCCAACTGGATCAGGCATGTGAGCTTCATGAGAACCACATGAACGCCAAGAAAGAAGCTACAGCCGCCAAGCAGGCCGCAGGTCCTGCTCTCCCTCTTCCCCAAGCACCACAACTCCCACTAAAGGAAAAATAAGACACAATGTAAAGTCGGCAGGTGCACAAGCAACAAGGCCCATGTAAACTGTGTGCAGCGCAACCGATTTGTTTGTGGGGCTTGCTCACACAAAGCCCGAAGCATAAAGAGAATACGAGATTGATTCATGAGTAGCGCACAGGTATGGGCACAATACAGTGTCTGATACAATCAACAAAATATATCTTGTCATGAATATATTTCCACAAATATTTCTTTATGCAATTAATCCTTTACAATTGTTCATGCACTGGTGCTTTTGATTAGTTACAGCAAATAATTTCACCTGCGCACCTGGCTGGTTATATTATCATATTTTTTCATTTCTACTGGAAATAACTATGAAATAACACATATGGAATCATGTAGTAACCAAAAAAGTGTTAAATAAATCAAAATATATTTTAGATATTAGATTCTTCAAAGTAGCCACCCTTTGCCTTGATGACAGCTTTGCACACTCTTGGCATTCTCTCAACCAGCTTCACCTGGAATGCTTTTCCAACATTCTTGAAGGAGTTCCCACATATGCTGAGCACTTGTTGATTGCTTTTCCTTCACTCTGCGATCCGACTCATCCCAAACCATCTCAATTGGGTTAAGGTCGGGTGATTGTGGAGGCCAGGTCATCTGACCGCAGCACTCCATCACTCTCCTTCTTGGTCAAGTAGCCCTTACAAAGCCTGGAGGTGTGTTGGGTCATTGTCTGTTGAAAAACAAATGATAGTCCCAATATGCACAAACCAGATGGGATGGCGTATCGCTGCAGAATGCTGTGGTAGCCATCCTGGTTAAGTGTGCCTTGAATTCTAAATAAATCACTGACAGTGTCACCAGCAAAGTACCCCCACACCATCACACCTCCTCCTCCATAGCTTCACGGTGGGAACCACACATACGGAGATCATCCGTTCACCTACTCTGTGTCTCACAAAAAGACACAGCGGTTGGAACCCAAAATCTAGAATTTGGACTCATCAGACCAAAGGACAGATTTCCATTGGTCTAATGTCCACTGCTCGTGTTTCTTGGCCCAAGCAAGTCTCTTCTTCTTATTGGTGTACTTTAGTAGTGGTTTCTTTGCAGCAATTCCACCATGAAGGCCTGATTTACGCAGTCTCCTCTGAACAGTTGATGTTGAGATGTGTCTGTTACTTGAACTCTGTCAAGTATTTATTTGGGCTGCAATCTGAGGTGCAGTTAATTGCCGATTTCTGAGGCTGGTAACTCTAATGAACTTATCCTCTGCAGCAGAGGTAACTCTGGGTCTTCCTTTCCTGTGGCAGTCCTCATGAGAGCCAGTTGATGGTTTTTGCTACGGCACTTGAAGAAACTTTAAAAGTTCTCGAAATTTTCTTCATGTCTTAAAGTAATGATGGACTGTCGTTTCTCTTTGCTTATTCTCTTTGGTCCTCTGTAGCTCAGCTGGTAGAGCACGGCGCTTGTAACGCCAAGGTAGTGGGTTCGATCCCCGGGACCACCCATACACAAAAATGTATGCACGCATGACTGTAAGTCGCTTTGGATAAAACCGTCTGCTAAATGGCATATTATTATTATTATTATTATTTGAGCTGTTCTTGCCATAATATGGACTTGGTCTTTTTCCAAATAGGGCTATCTTCTGTATACAAACCCTACCTTGTCACAACACAACTGATAGGCTCAAACACATTAAGAAGGAAAGAAATTCCACAGATTAACTTTTAACAAGTGTGGCAGACCAGGGGGTTTGATCAAGACGTTTACACAAGTGTGATACCTCAGTTTCAAGGGTGTTTATTTAAAACAATAAAGAAAAAAAAGAAACCGGTCTCCTCCCAGGAGACCTCTTCCCAGGGAGCCCTTCTGGGCTCGGGGAATGCGGTCTCCTCTGGGGTAGAACACCGAGCCCTCGGTTCTATCAGACCGTGAGGGACGTCTGTCCGGTAGCAACCTCCTCACTACCTCCAACCCTCTCGTGTGCTGCCCTCTGGCAGCTTTATGGCCTCGTACGGCTGGTGAGCAATCAGACCCAATTAGTCCTGGCCTGAGGACCCGGAGACCTGGCATGTCCAGCAGAGGGAGCCACCGCCGCGTGATGTATACTCCGTCTGTCACCAGGCCTCGATGAGTCTCCCCCTGGTGGCTTGTCCGCGGCACACAAGGCACACCTGTTAATTGAAATGCATTCTAGGTGACTACCCCATGAAGCTGATTGAGAGAATGCCAAGAGTGTGCAAAGCTGTCATCAATGCAAAGGATGGCTACTTTGAAGAATCTCAAATATAAAATATATTTTGATTTGTTTAACACTTTTTTGGTTACTACATGATTCCATATGTATTATTTCATAGTTTTGATGTCTTCACTATTATTCTACAATAGTAGAAAATAGTAAAAATGAATAAAAACCATTGAATGAGTAGGTGTGTCCAAACTTCTGACTGGTACTATATTCCCATTAATATTTCTTCATGCAATTTATCATTTACAATAGTTTATGCACTATTTATCAAGCATTTATTTATTAAGCATGTTTTCACCCCTTGCAGGTTGATATGCATCTGTGCATATGCTAAAGTGGAAGTCCGACAAAGTTCTCTGGTACTTCTATGCTGAAAGACACGGCAGTTCTAGTGTTAAGTTCCTTGCTCAAGGGAACATCAGCAGTAGGTGGAACCTGAGATATTGATGCAAGCAACCCTCCGGTTGCCGGCTCAATTGCCGGCAGTCTCCGTGGATACGGGATGAGCTCACCGCCTGGTTCTAATTGGCTTAGGGAGGAGGAAACATGGGAGAGAGAAAGAGGGGAGAGAGAAAGAGTGGAGCAAGCCAGAGCAGGCATGGGCCAGCCAGCAGCAAGGCATTGTGGCCTCTACAGGGCTCAAGCATGGACAAGACAAGAGCCACCTTGTTCTCCCTCCCTCCATCTCTCACCCTCTCTCTCCAAAAGCTCAAACTAACAAACAAACAGTCAGCACCAACATCGCTGTGGGCCTGACTGTTCCAACCTAAGTCCATGTCTAAGCCTGTTAAGCTGTCCTTAACATGCTCTTGGTCTGCCGGCAGGCTGCCTCCAGCAGCATTATGTGGTAACGCAACAAGACCAGGGCCCAGATTCACAAAACTTTCTTAAGAAGAAAATTAAGCAAAGTTGCTATTCCTCAATAAAGTTATTTGAAAAGTTCTTGTTTTTTTCCTAGGTTTCTTCCTAAGAAAAAAGTTAAGAAGAAATGGGATTCTTGAAAATAATGTTTTAGGATTTCCTTTTGGAAACGTGCTAAACCCTTGTCTTTTGACTTGACGAATGGATACTTGTGTAACCATGAACGTTTTCTTGCGTCACTGCCACAGACACAGTTGGCTACTGGACATTTAAATACAGCAAGAAAACTAATTAAAACACACATTATCTAGCTAGCTAGTAATAAACAATATATTACAATATTCTAGAAGTGTTAATTAGCTAGCGTTAGCTCGTCCAATTTGCAAAGAAGAACTTGGCTAACGTAACGTCGGTGCTATGTTGGCTAATGACTGTCGTTACACGTCACCGGTTGCGCAGTTCTCTACCACCGTCTCTCCTATCATGGACAACACCTTCTCCTCCAGCTGGTCCACATGAATGGTCGATACACGCCCCCTCCAGTCTTCTTCAACTCCCTGCTTTTCTCATCTCCCCTTCTTCTTGCAGCCGACTTGATGTCAGACCACTGCCCCTTGCCATATCCCCGACGGCAGAGACAGACTTCGGCCACTCGCCATCCTCTCTTTTTGGTCTCTGCAGTGACCCCGCAGTTATCGAGTCTCCCCCCAACAGCAACCTTTTCCCTGGCTGCTTTTACTTCACCAGCACTTCAAGCTCTTGTTCACTAAAGTTTTTATTGCACTTTCCTTGGTTATCCATTTTTGTTTTTGATATAGGTAGTCTGATGGCTATAATGTGTGAAAAATTACATTTGTTTTTGTGTATAAAGGGTTTGCGAGCCAACTAAAAATGTTTTATTCTCGAGACATAAAGTAGATAAATAAATGTAATCCTATCATCCCTGTCACATAGGCTTATTTATCGGTTTCAAGCACGTCACTAATGTTAATGGCACATAGAAGATATTTCACGAAGTTCTTAGGAAAGATATATACAAAGTTCTGAGAAAACTATGAATTCCTAAGAACATTTTGAGGAAATTACACTTACGAACTATCTTATGAACTTCTCATTTTTTTAATGAATAAACTTCTTACGTTTTTCAGTAAGTAGTGTTTTTGTGAATCCTGCCCCAGTGCCCAGATTCACAAAACCTTCTTAAGAAGACATTTCTTCTTAACTGCAATTTTTCCTTAACTATAGACTTACTAAGTTAAGCAAAGTTGCTATTCCTCAAAAAAGGTTATTGGAAATGATCTTACGTTATTTCTTATGTTTCTCCTTAAGCAAAAAGTTAAGAAGAAATTAGATTCTTGAAAATAAAGCTCTTGGATTTGTTCTTGGAAATGTTCTTAATTCCAAGACAGCTAAAACCTTGTTTTAAACTCAGGGCAGTGAGAAAATAAGCTAATGAAAGCAATTGAAAATGTTTAATTCACTCACAAACTTCCTCTGAACGTTTCAGTATTTATTATTTCAAACTCAAGAAAATGTTTTAGAACAGTAATCTCAGTACGAAATATGCTAACATGATTGCCATTTCTAGCTAGATAGCTAGCTAAATCGGTTGCCTAGCGACGCTAGTTTTTTTGTTTAGTTGTGAATCTGGGTCTGCAAAAACTTGAGAAGCTTCTTAGGAAAATAAAAAAGTTCATAAGATAGTTAGTGAGTGCAATTCTTTAAATATTTCTTTAGAATGTATGATTTTCTTACCCACTTCTCAAATATCTTCTTAACCATCTTCTTAAGATGATTGTCACTAGACAACCGAGCTAGCTAGGGTAGCTATCTAGCTAGCAAGGGCAATCATGTTCAAATTTCTTACTGAGATTATTGAATTTAAAGCGATCAATACTGAAACTTCCAGATAAAGTTTGTGAGTCAATTAAACATGTTCAATTGTTTTATCAGGGTTTTGGAAATAAAAGAATTTCCAAGAAAAAATCCAATAACTTTATTTTTAAGAATCTAATTTCTTAACTATTTTCTTAAGAAGAAACTTCAGAAAACATTTTCAAGAACTTAATTGCGGAATAGCAACTTTTAATATGTTTCTTAAGTATAGCGTTAAGAAAAAAATGGCACTTCAGAAAGAATTTCTTCTGGTAAGAAGGTTTTGTGAATCCGGGCCCAGGGCCTCAGGAGGAGAAGAGAGAAGAGGGGGAGAAGCATGGAGTCTGGGTGACTGGGCCAGAGGGAGACTGGGTGGGGGGGGGGGGGGGTGTCATCCAGAGTGTGACGCTAGTTAGCAGAACTCAAAGCATCCCTCGCTAGCCCCCTTTCACACGCCCCTCTGTCTGCCTGGCTATCTCTCTCTGTCTGCCTGGCTATCTCTCTCTGTCATGCTCTTCTCTCTCTCACTCTCTGTACTTGTAACTTAGTGACCTACCAGTGTGCGTTTGGGACAGATGTCAGATGTGAATGGTCAGGGACAGGCAAGCAGAGAGGGCATGACTATTGTGGGCTACAATGGCGTGTCAGCAGTAGGAGGAGAGATGACAACGTCTCGTCAAAACTCACTCAGTGTATGACAGCTCAACTCTCTCTCGGTCTCTTTCTCTGACCTCTCTGGTCTACTAGTCTTTCACCACACACACACACACACTATACAAATTACTGTGTCTGTCACACACTATGTCACTCTGATGTCAGTAACTGCCTTACCTCTGCTCGAATGCTGCTCACACAGCCATGCCTTGGCTTTCCCATCCACAGCGAACTCATTCCCATGGAGGATGCCACAACACAAGGAAACTCGTTCCAGCAATACAACTACATTACACCCACAGTGCTACACCCAGTATTACATCCACAGTGAAAGAGAGCAGGTGTATTGTTGGACTTATTTCAGTCGGAAGATGCTTATTATTTTGGTCTGAAAATGTCCCCCTCCTCACCCACTCCAACTACATAGTCTCCATGCCATTCCTGCATCAGCTGCTGAATAGCTATGTGTGATTGGTTCCTTACACCAGCTGCTTTGCCTATCCCTGTGACCAATGGAACGGCCAGCTGTTGAGATGATGCAATGCCCCATGAGGTATTACCAGATTCACTCTGCATTCCAGAACGGGGTTAGTTGGACCAAAACAAGTTTGTAAAAGTTTGACTCTGGAGAGGTTGTAGGAGTGAGAGAGTCCTCCATACTGTCAGGGATGCTGTGATCAGCCTGCTAACTGAGCCCTAAATCAGAGGTAACCGGGGTTGATAGAGGACATTTGTCTGTCTCAGCTGTTCCCTCCCTCCCTGGCTCAGTAAGAGTACATCAGCAGGGTAACTCTACTTTCATCAGATAGAGGCAGATGGACAGACTAAAAAGAAGGGCGTAGAAGAGGAGGGAGGAAAAGGAGGGGGCCTGCAGCTGAGTTGAAGAGGGAAAGTAGAGAGGAGAACAGAGAGGGGTTGAGGAGACATGCAGAGGATCAAGGGTTCGCACTGAGGTGAGGAGAGAAAGAGAGGGAGTTGGGATAGCAAGATTTGAAAGAGAGAGAGTTGAGAGACAATGCAACAGAGTTTGATAGAGGGCTGTGGCAAAGAGGGAAGGGAGAACAGGCTGAGGCACATTTCTCTAATAGCATGGTAGGTCTAGAAAACGCTATAGCAGCGATAGTTCTGACTGTACAGAAAGACAGGGATGGCCTTGGCTCCTCATCCGCAGCTGCTGTGCTGTGGTGAGATCTAAGTTGTTTCCCGCTCAATAAGCCGTGACTATCGATTAACTCCCTGAGGAGATGTAGCAGAAGCCGCTTTGGGGCCGTACCCTACAGGGCTGTGGGAGGGCCAGAGTTACAGTGAGGGAAAAAAGTATTTGATTCCTGCTGATTTTGTCGCGTTTGCCCACTGACAAAGAAATGATCAGTCTATCATTTTAATGGTAGGTTTATTTGAACAGTGAGAGACAGAACAACAACAAAAAAATCCAGAAAACGCATGTAAAAAATGTTATAATTGATTTGCATTTTAAATAGGGAAATAAGTATTTGACCCCTCTGCAAAACATGATTTAGTACTTGGTGGCAAAACCCTTGTTGGCAATCACAGAGGTCAGACATTTCTTGTAGTTGGCCACCAGGTTTTGCACACATCTCAGGAGGGATTTTGTCCCACTCCTCTTTGCAGATCTTCTCAAAGTCATTAAGGTTTCGAGGCTGACGTTTGGCAACTCGAACCTTCATCTCCTCCACAGATTTTCTAGGATTAAGGTCTGGAGACTGGCTAGGCCACTCAGGACCTTAATGTGCTTCTTCTGAGCCACTCCTTTTGTTGCCTTGGCCGTGTGTTTTGGGTCATTGTCATGCTGGAGTACCCACCCCACGACCCATTTTCAATGCCCTGGCTGTGGGAAGGAGGTTCTCACCCAAGATTTGACGGCATGGCCCCCGTCCATCGTCCCTTTGATGCGGTGAAGTTGTCCTGTCCCCTTAGCAAAACACCCCCAAAGCATGTTTCCACCTCCATGTTTTGACAGTGGGGATGGTGTTCTTGGGGTCATAGGCAGCATTCCTCCTCCTCCAAACACGCGAGTTGAGTTGATGCCAAAGAGCTCAATTTTGGTCTCATCTGACCACAACACTTTCACCAAGTTCTCCTCTGAATCATTCAGATGTTCATTGGCAAACTTCAGACGGGCATGTATATGTGCTTTCTTGAGCAGGGGGACCTTGCCGGGCGCTGCAGGATTTCAGAGTTTCACGGCGTAGTGTGTTACTAATTGTTTTCTTGGTGACTATGGTCCCAGCTGCCTTGAGATCATTGACAAGATCCTCCCCGTGTAGTTCTGGGCTGATTCCTCACCATTCTCATGATCATTGTAACTCCACGAGGTGAGATCTTGCATGGAGCCCCGAGGCTGAGGAGATTGACAGTTATTTTGTGTTTCTTCCATTTGCGAATAATCGCACCAACTATTGTCACCTTCTCACCAAGCTGTTGGCGATGGTCTTGTAGCCCATTCCAGCCTTGTGTAGGTCTACAATCTTGTCCCTGACATCCTTGGAGAGCTCTTTGGTCTTGGCCATGGTGGAGAGTTTGGAATCTGATTGATTAATTGCTTCTGTGGACAGGTGTCTTTTATACAGGTAACAAGCTGAAATTAGGAGCACTCCCTTTAAGAGTGTGCTCCTAATCTCAGCTCGTTACCTGTATAAAAGACTCCTAGGAAGCCAGATATCTTTCTGATTGAGAGGGGGTCAAATACTTATTTCCTCATTAAAATGCAAATCAATTTATAACATTTTTGACATCGTTTTTCTGGATGTTTTTGTTGTTATTCTGTCTCTCACTGTTCAAATAAACTTAAAATTATAGACTGATCATTTCTTTGTCAGTGGGCAACGTACAAAATCAGCAGGGGGATCAAATACTTTTTTCCCTCACTGTATCACCTTAGAAAGAACAACAGGAGAGAGAGAGATGCAGGAGAAAGAGAAATGCTGCAGAGAGAGAAATGCTGCAGAGAGAGATAGAAAGAGAGAGAGAATGGAGCGATACAATAGAGAGAAAGAAGAAAGAAAGTCAATGAGTATGACTGTACTGTATGACTCCAAGCTATGAAAGGCCATACATGAGGTGAGCTATAACAGAGACCTGTATCTCTCCCTGTGGTCTGTGTTAGGTCTTACCTGTCCAGCCTCTACTGAGGTGGTAGTAGATTCTCCTATCTCTACTGAGGTGGTAACAGACTCTCCTATCTCTATAGTGGTGGTAGCAGACTCTCCTATCTCTACTGAGGTGGTAACAGACTCTCCTATCTCTACTGAGGTGGTAACAAACTCTCCTATCTCTACTGAGGTGGTAACAGACTCTCCTATCTCTATAGCGGTGGAACAAACTCTCCTATCTCTACTGAGGTGGTAACAGACTCTCCTATCTCTATAGCGGTGGTAACAAACTCTCTAATCTCTATAGCGGTGGTAACAGACTCTCCTATCTCTATAGCGGTGGTAACAAACTCTCTTAGATCTCTATAGCGGTGGTAACAAACTCTCCTATCTCTATAGCAGTGGTAACAAACTCTCCTATCTCTATAGCGGTGGTAACACTCTCCTATCTCTATAGCGGTGGTAACAGACTCTCCTATCTCTATAGCGGTGGTAACAAACTCTCCTATCTCTATAGCGGTGGTAACAGACTCTCCTATCTCTATAGCGGTGGTAACAGACTCTCCTATCTCTATAGCGGTGGTAACAGACTCTCTAATCTCCTTCAGGATGGGCGGCCAATGCCGTACCAGCTCACCTGACGTCTGAGGGCCATAGGACTCCTGTCCCTCACCTCCTGACCAACAGCAGGATGCAGCACCCGAGGACACGCCATACTCTCACACACACACACTGAGACACAAACACTGGAGACACACACACGCTGAGACACACACACGCTGACACACACACGGCGAGACACACACACGCTGAGACACACACACGGCGAGACACACACGGCCGAGACACACACACTCCACGCGCTGAGACACACACGCCGAGACACACACACGCACTGAGACACACACGCTGAGACACACACACACGCGCTGAGACACACACACACGCGAGACACACACACACGCGGAGACACACACACGCACTGAGACACTCACACACACGCGCTGAGACACACGCGCTGAGACACACACACACTGAGACACACAAACACTGAGACACACAAACACTGAGACACACACACGCTGGGAGACACACACGCTGAGACACACACACGGCGAGACACACACACACGCTGAGACACACACACGGCGAGACACACACCGAGACACACACACACGCGCAGAACACACGCGAGACACACACACACGCGCTGAGACACACACACACGCCGAGACACACACACCGAGACACACACTGCTGGGACACACACCCCGCTGGACACTCACACACGCTGAGACACACGCGCTGAGACACACACACACACGCGTGAGACACACACACAACACGCTGAGACACACACAGACACACGGTGCAGCCGGACAGAGAGGGGGCAGGAGTGCAGGCGTCTTGCAGCGTTATAATGACTCCTAATCCCTCTCACAGAAAAGCAGATTACTAGTTCTGTTTTTTATTGGGGGAAGTTGTTGCTCTTCTTCTTTCTCTCCTTCTCTCAGTTTCACTGTCCTTCTCCTCCTCCTCAGTTTCACCCTCCTTCTCCTCCTCCTCCTCAGTTTCACCCTCCTTCTCCTCCTCCTCCTCAGTTTCACCCTCCTTCTCCTCCTCCTCAGTTTCACCCTCCTTCTCATATCCCCTAAATTCCTTAATGAATCAGAGGCGTTTTACTTCGACATTGTTTGCCTGCCAAAAGACAAGATTACACCGAGCCATGCAAGGCAAGGTCCTACAGTACAGAGAGAGAGAGGGAAGGCTATTTGGTATTTTTTATTAGGATCTTTTTTATTAGGACCTATTAGGAAGCAGCTACTCTTCCTGGGGTCCACATGAAACATGACATATTACAGAACAGAGAGGAAGGGGAAACTGACCATGGTGGGGGAGAGACGAGAGAGAGAGAGATTTTCATTTTATCAGGTCCAGCCCCTCAGGGTCATTCAGCAACTAAGAAGAGATGTGTATAATAATAATAATAATAAAAGGTAGTAATAATAATATATAATAATAATAATAATAATAATAATTAGCAGCAGCTTTTATCCGCGACTTACAGTCATGTGTGCATACATTTTTGCGTATGGGTGGTCCGGGATCGAACCCACTACCCATGCGTTACAAGCCCAATGCTCTACCAATTGAGCTACAGAGGACCACATTAGAGGGTGCAACAGTTCCAACACCTCAGGAGCAAATGTCAGTTGGCTTATAGCTGAGTATTCAGGTTGAGAGAGAGAGTCGAAACAGTAGGACCGGGACAAGGTAGCACATCCGTTGTGTGTGTGTGTGTGTGTGTGTGTGTGTGTGTGTGTATATGTGTGTGTGTGTATATGTGTGTGTGTGTATATGTGTATATGTGTGTGTGTGTGTGTGTGTGTGTGTGTGTGTGTGTGTGTGTGTGTGTGTGCAAGCACGTGGTGGCTGGATGAAGACAGAACCAAAGGGCTCCATTACATCTAGTAGATAGAACCAAAGGGCTCCACACATCTAGTAGATGAACCCAAAGGGCTCCACTACATCTAGTAGATAGAACCAAAGGGCTCCATTACATCTAGTGAGATAGAACCAAAGGGCTCCATTACATGACTCTAGTAGATAGAACCAAAGGGCTCCACTACATCTAGTAGATAGAACCAAAGGGCTCCATTACATCTAGTAGATAGAACCAAAGGGCTCCATTACATCTAGTAGATAGAACCAAAGGGCTCCATTACATGACTCTAGTGGATAGAACCAAAGGGCTCCATTACATCTAGTGGATGGAACCAAAGGGCTCCATTACTCTAGTAAGATGGACCAAAGGGCTCCTATTACATCTAGTAGATAGAACCAAAGGGCTCCATTACATCTAGTAGATAGAACCAAAGGGCTCCATTACATCTAGTGGATAGAACCAAAGGGCTCCATTACATCTAGTGGATAGAACCAAAGGGCTCCATTACATCTAGTAGTAGAACCAAAGGGCTCCATTACATCTAGTGGATAGAACCAAGGGCTCCATTACATCTAGTGGATAGAACCAAAGGGCTCCATTACATCTAGTAGATAGAACCAAAGGGCTCCATTACATCTAGTGGATAGAACCAAAGGGCTCCATTACATCTAGTAGATAGAACCAAAGGGCTCCATTACATCTAGTAGATAGAACCAAAGGGCTCCATTACATCTAGTAGATAGAACCAAAGGGCTCCATTACATCTAGTAGATAGAACCAAAGGGCTCCATTACATGACTCTAGTAGATAGAACCAAAGGGCTCCATTACATGACTCTAGTGGATAGAACCAATGGGCTCCATGACATGACTCTAGTAGATAGAACCAATGGGCTCCATGACATGACTCTAGTGGATAGAACTAAAGGGCTCCATTACATCTAGTAGATAGAACCAAAGGGCTCCACTACATCTAGTAGATAGAACCAAAGGGCTCCATTACATCTAGTAGATAGAACCAAAGGGCTCCATTACATCTAGTGGATAGAACCAAAGGGCTCCATTACATGACTCTAGTAGATAGAACCAATGGGCTCCATTACATGACTCTAGTAGATAAAACCAAAGGGCTCCATTACATCTAGTGGATAGAACCAAAGGGCTCCATTACATCTAGTGGATAGAACCAAAGGGCTCCACTACATCTAGTAGATAGAACCAAAGGGCTCCATTACATCTAGTGGATAGAACCAAAGGGCTCCATTACATCTAGTGGATAGAACCAAAGGGCTCCATTACATCTAGTAGATAGAACCAAAGGGCTCCATTACATCTAGTGGATAGAACCAAAGGGCTCCATTACATCTAGTGGATAGAACCAAAGGGCTCCACTACATCTAGTAGATAGAACCAAAGGGCTCCACTACATGACTCTAGTAGATAGAACCAAAGGGCTCCATTACATCCAGTGGATAGAACCAAAGAGGCTCCATTACATGACTCTAGTGGATAGAACCAAAGGGCTCCATTACATGACTCTAGTAGATATAGCATAGCTCTACATTCACAAAGATCTGGGTAATATGAGCATCAGCTCAATATGGCCTCTATACAATGGCTATAATATGACCTGGGTGATTTATGTGAGTCATTAAGTACTATGTTGATAGCGTGTAGAGACAGTGAGAGACTGACGACTGCCTGTGGGACGACTGGAGGGGTGAGGGCTTGATTTGTACTGTGGGTTAGTTATTCAATGTTTCACCGTCTGAGTCAATGTGTAATATACAGGGAGCCCTGTTGCTTGTTTGTGGGGCTGGGGCCAGGCCAGGCTAACAGGTCCTGGGTCAGTCTTAAACAGCAGACTGGTTAATAATCAGACCAGCAATGGAGCAGAGCATGATTAAAACCTAAAACAGTCTTACCCAGGGCTCAAGTGCTGCTTGCCTTCAGTCATCCAACTCCACAATAAAACAACCCTATTCCTCACCTCCTCCTTCTCTCCACCTCTGAAGCAGGAGAAACATTTACCAGCCTGCCATTGGAAATTAAGATTTGTCATTTTGTCCTCTTTTGACCTCACCCTTACCGTCCCCCTACTCTCACAAGGCAGGCAATATGCTTGACCTCATCTTTACTAGATGCTGTTCTTCTACTAATCTCACTGCAACTCCTCCATGTCTCACCACTACCTTTCTATCCTTTTCTCTCTCGCTCTCCTCCCAACACTACTCACTCTGCCCTACTCGAGATGGTAATACGCCGTCAGCACCTTTCGCTCTCTCGCTCGCTCTCCTCTTCCATACTACCATCTCTTCCCTCTGCTCAATCCTTCTCCCTCCAATCTCCTGATTCTGCCTCCTCAACCCTCCTCTCTCCTCCCTTTCTGCATACTTTGACTCTCTATGTCCCCTATCCTCCCGGCCGGCTCGGGTCCTCCCCTTCTGCTCCGTGGCTTGATGACTCGCTGCGAGCTCACAGAACAGGGCTCCGGGCAGCCGAGCGGAAATGGAGGAAAACTAGACTCCCCTCGGACCTGGCATCTTTTCAGCTCCTTTCCTCTACATTTTCTTCATCTGTTTATGCTGCTAAAGCCACTTTCTACCACTCTAAATTCCAAGCATCTGCCTCTAACCCTAGGAAGCTCTTTGTACCTTCTCCTCCCTGCTGAATTCTTGAGGTGTTCAGTTGTACAACTGTTTATCTGTTTTGGATCTAAATGATTTTTAAAGACGCATCGGTTAAAAGATGCAGGTCACAAAAATGAAATGAAACTATGCAATATACCACATTACTTCTTACGTAGTAATACAATTCCTATTTAGAAACATTACAAAGCCATGCTCATCCGTATTAAAACATCTGAGTGGATGGTAGATTTTCTATCTACCTGACCACAGTGGCTAGTGGACCAAAAGTTAATTCTCCACCCTTGCTGCCAGCCAGCCAGCACCATCAGAAGGGAATCGCCCTGTGGCTTTCCCCTCTTACCCTCACTCCATCTCAGCCTCCTCATCTATCTCTGCACCTGAGCTCACACTGACACTTTGAAGCTTTCTCAACCCCTCTGTCTGACTGTCTATCTATCAGTCTGTCTGTCTAGACAAAGGAGGAAAGATACTGGCTGACAGAAAATAATTGACTCCTCTCTTACATTTCAGTTAACCTCCAAAGTCTTCTCTTCAAACAATAGATTCCAAAGTGTGAAAAGGAGTGTCATTCTTCAACTGAAATAACAACATCTACTGCAGCAATATAAAGGTGTAGTGTACATCAGAGTGAGCCATTCAAACAGCCCAGTATGACAGACCTGGGACCATTAGTGAACTCACATGACATCCATTTGGAATGGAAACTGACTGCCGACGGATGTGTCAGTGTGTGTGCTGTGTGTGTGTGTGTGGTGTGTTTTGTGTACATACAGAAACAGACAGAGTGTGTTAGCAGCGCAGCACACTGAGCATTGTTCCTGATACTACACCGACCGACGGACCGACCGACAAACAGGCAGGTCTAGCTCTAATCCTACCCTGCATGGTTCACGAGATTAGTTGGCATGGTCAACTGCAGGAGAGACACGGTCACACTCCAAAACGCAGAGATTGAGAGGGAAACGCAGTCAGCAGACACGGTTGAGACCACGGGTGGGAGAGGAGCTCTGGCAAAATCTTTTCCACTGCCCAGTGGAAACAAGCAGCCAGCTCAGTAGCTAATGGATTGAGGCTGAACAAAGGTTGTACTAAAGATGACGGGAAGAGAGGCTGAAGAAGGAATTCTCTCATCAACATAATCATTGTGTCAGTCTGGTAATATATGCATGGTTTTCACAGGCAGCTGTCCTGGGCTGGCCAGGGTTCTGCCACTGGGAGGAAAGAGGAGGGGAGGAGTGGCGAGGCTGTCCCCAGGGAAGGTTGGTATTAGGTATTCCCTAATCACCTCCCTCACTCTATCCCTCCCCACCTCCCTCTATCCCTCCCCACCTCCTTCCTCCCTTCTCTATCCCCATGTATTTTAACCTCCTGCCCCTATAAACACTACCAATCAGAAGGCATTAAAGGCAACATTAAAGGGCTCTCTGTGTTTCCCATAGTAGACATTATTCCATAGACCAAATGACTCATGGCTCAGCCACCTCTATAGAGCATTTAGACATGCACACAGTCCTACTAGGGTAACAACATCCTATCTGACCTCCCACCTCAGGCCCATTTAACTGTCTACTCCAAAGAGACAGTTTAGAACAGTGCATTCGGAAGGTATTCAGACCCCCTGACTTTTTCCACATTTTGTTACGTTACAACCTCATTCTAAAATGAATGAAAATAAAAATTGTTCCTCATCAATCTACACACAATACCCCATAATGACAAAACGAAAACAGGTTTTTAGAATTTTTTGCAAATGTATTACAAATAAAAAACTTTAATACCTTAATCACATAAGTATTCAGACCCTTTGCTATAAGACTCGAAATTGAGCTCAGGTGCATCCTGTTTCCCATTGATCATCCTTGAGATGTTCCTACAACTTAGATTGGAGTCCACCTGTGGTAAATTCAATTGATTGGACATGATTTGGAAAGGCACACAGCTGTCTATATAAGGTCCCACACAGTTGACAGTGCATGTCAGAGCAAAAACCAAGCCATGAGGATGAAGGAATTGTCCGTAGATCTCCAAGACAGGATTGTGTCGAGGCACAGATCTGGGGAAGGGTACCAAAACAATTCTGCAGCGTTGAAGGTCCCTAAGAACACAGTGGCCTCCATCATTCTTAAATGGAAGAAGTTTGGAACCACCAAGACTCTTCCTAGAGCTGAGCAATCGGGGAGAAGGGCCTTGGTCAGGATGTGACCAAGAACCCGATGGTCACTCTGACAGAGCTCCAGAGTTCCTTTGTGGAGATGGGAGGAACCTTCCAGAAGGACAACCATCTCTGCAGCACTCCACTTAATCAGGCCTTTATGGTAGAGTGGCCAGACGGAAGCCACTCCTCAGTAAAAGGCACATGACAGCTCGCTGGAGTTTCAAAAGGCACCTTAAAGGACTCTCGACCATGAGAAACAAGATTCTCTGGTCTGATGAAACCAAGATTGAACTCTTTGGCCTGAACCGCCAAGCATCACGTCTGGAGGAAACCTGGCACCATCTCTATGGTGAAGCATGGTGGTGGCAGCATCATGCTGTGGGAATGTTTTTCAGTGGCAGGGACTGGGAGACTAGTCAGGATATAGATGAACAGAGCAAAGTACAGAGATATCCTTGATGAAAACCTGCTCCAGAGCACTCAGAACCTCAGACTGGGGCGAAGGTTCACCTTCCAACAGGACAACGACCCTAAGCACACAGCCAAGACAACGTAGGAGTGGCTTCAGGACAAGTCTATGAATGTCCTTGAGTGGCCCAGCCAGAGCCCGGACTTGAACCTGATCGAACATCTCCGGAGCTGGGCAGTGACGCTCCCCATCCAACCTGAGGAGCTGGAGAGGATCTGCGAGAATAATGGGAGAACTCCCCCAAATACAGGTGTGCCAAGCTTGTAGTGTCATACCCAAGAAGACTCGAGGCTGTAATCGCTTGCCAAAGGTGCTTCAACAAAAGTACTGAGTAAAAGGTCTGATACTCATGTAGATTTTCTACAAACCTGTTTTTGCTTTGTCATTATGGAGTATTCGTGCAGATTGATGAAGGAACAATTTAAGGCTGTAACGTAACAAAATGTGAAAAAGCATCAAGGGTCTGAATACTTTCCGAATGCACGTATGTCCTGTATGAGATTTTGAAGGACAAAGACAACAAGGGATATGTCTCTCGGTTCCGTCCGCTTACCTACAGCTATTATCTTTGGGAGATGAAGGGGTGTCTATCCCTGTTCTCTCCGCACAGGCCTAAGCAACGCCTCTACAACGCGTGGCTGCTCACCTCTCTAACTCTGGTGATCCCTGCACGCACCACCCACGTGGAGTTCCAGGTCTCAGGCAGCCTCCTGGAACTGCCGTCTGCTGCCAACAAGGCAGAGTTCATCTCAGCCTATGCTACCCTCCAGTCCCTCGACTTCTTGGCGTGACGGAACATTGATTACCACTGAAAACACTGCTACTCTACTGTTCTCTCCTCGTCTGACCATGTGTTTTCGCATACCCCGGGAGCATCTGGTGCAGTGGGGGGTGGTGGCACAGGAATCCTCATCTCTCCCAAGTGGACATTCTCTCTTTTTCCCCTGACCCATCTGTCTATCTCCTCATTTGAATTCCATGCTGTCACAGTCACTAGCCCATTCCAAGCTTAACATCCTGTCATTTATCGTCCCTCCAGGTTCCTTGGAGAGTTCATCAATGAGCTTGACGCCTTGATAAGTTCCTTTCTGAGGATGGCTCACCCCTCACAGTTCTGGGTGACTTCAACCTCCCCTACGTCTACCTTTGACTCATTTCTCTCTGCCTCCTTCTTTACACTCCTCTCCTCTGCTTGACCTCACCCTCTCACCGTCCCCCTACTCACAAGGCAGGCAATAAGCGACCTCATCTTTACTAGATGCTGTTCTTCTACTAATCTCACTGCAACTCCCCTCCATGTCTCCGACCACTACTTTGTATCCTTTTCTCTCTCGCGAAATGGAGGAAAACTAGACTCCCTGCGGACCTGGCATCTTTTTCACTCTCTCCTCTCTACATTTTCTTCATCTGTTTCTGCTGCTAAAGCCACTTTATACCACTCTAAATTCCAAGCATCTGCCTCTAACCCTAGGAAGCTCTTTGCCACCTTCTCCTCCACTGCTGAATCCCCCGTGTCCCCCAGGGCTCAGTTCTAGGCCCTCTCCTATTCTCGCTATACACCAAGTCACTTGGCTCTGTCATATCCTCATATGGCCTCTCCTATCATTCGCTACGCAGACGACACACAACTAATCTTCTCCTTTCCCCCTTCTGATAACCAGGTGGCGATAGCATCTCTGCATGTCTGGCAGACATATCAGTGTGGAGATGACGGATCACCCACTCAAGCTGAACTCGGCAAGACGGAGCTGCTCTTCCCTACCGGGGAAGGACTGCCCGTTCCATGATCTCACCATCACGGTTGACAACTCCGTTGTGTCCTCCTCCCAGAGTGTGAAGAAGAGCCCGCGTGACCCTGGACAACACCCTGTCGTTTTCTCCGCTAACATCAATGCGGGTGACCCGATCCAACATTGGAGAGTAGACTGCCTTACACAGGAAGCGGCACAGGTCTAATCAGGCACTTGTCATCTCCCTGCCGGGATTATCTGCAATTTGGCTGGGCCCCCTGCCTGTGCCATTAAAACCCCAAACTCATCAGAATGCCAGGTCTGGTGTTAACTTCAAGTCTCACGTCACCCCGCCTCCTCCGGACACCCACTGGCTTCCAGTTGAAGCTCGCATCTGCTACAAGACCATGGTGCTTGCCTCACGGAGCTGTGAGGGAACGGCACCTCTCCGTACCTTCAGGCTCTGATCAGTCCCTACACCCAAACGAAGGCATTGCGTTCATCTACCTCTGGCCTGCTGGCCCCCTACCTCTGCGGAGAAGCACAGTTCCGCTCAGCCCAGTCAAAACTGTTCGCTGCTTTGACACTTGAAACCCCACCTCTTTAAGGAATACCTGGTATAGGATAAAGTAATCCTTCTACCCCCACCCAAAAAAAAAAAAAATAAAAATAAACATATTGTAAAGTGGTTATCCCACTGGCTATAAGGTGAATGCACCAATTTGTAAGCCGCTCTGGATAAGAGCGTCTGCTAAATGACGTAAATGTAAATGTAATGTAAATGTGTGTGAGTGTGTGTGTGTTTCAGGGCGAGAGCTTATACGGCTGTTTCTGCTGTCCAGCCCTAGGGGGTTACTGGGTGCCCTATGGGTATCCAGCCACGCCAGAGGATTTAGAGAAACAAACCCCGCCCCCAGCACACAGTCTACAGTCCACTACAGCTGGGAGATATGGAAAAATCCATATCGCGATACATTTTCTGGAGATGAACATGATAACAATAAATTGAACGATAAAGTTACAACATTGTGAACCACAGTTTATTTTAATAATCCAAACTTTAAAACTAATAGGTTGAATGTTTTAGCCATCATTTGTCGCGATTAAACATCACCCATATTAGCAAACTTATTTTATTTCAAACTTCACATTTCTCTAGTATAGGCTACTTATCGAATGAACGATGTCAGCAAATGAGCACGATAAATGGTTCGGATATAGCCATTGCCGGTCATTTCATTTGTATCGTCGAGCTCTAGGCCACACACATGGCCATAGCTCGAGCTCTGCTTTATCCCACGGTGGGCCTATTCACCCAACTTGACTGTCTGTTCGCACCGACACATTCTCACACTTAAACACACACACACAATACAAATTCACAAAGTCGCTACAAATGCACAATCAAACGGACAAAATCTGGCACACTCTCACACAAAGAACCCAAGGCACTTATCTCCTCTTACACAATAACATGGGGCTGAGCTCATCTTTACAGATCAATCCTTGGAGAGTTTTGTGTTTCCAACTGAAACCCCAGGGGTGGCCCATTATGCAATCTGTCATCTCGTGTATCAGGCTGTTTTTACAGGCCCTCACCAAGACACACTGCTGTCCTGTCCTCTTAAATATCAGGCTGCTTTTACAGGCCCTTACCAAGACACTGCTGTCCTGTCCTCTTAAATATCAGGCTGCTTAACAGGAATCCTCACCAAGACACTGCTGTCCTGTCCTCTTAAATATCAGGCTGCTTTTACAGGCCCTCACCAAGACACTGCTGTCCTGTCCTCTTAAATATCAGGCTGCTTTTACAGGCCCTTACCAAGACACTGCTGTCCTGTCCTCTTAAATATCAGGCTGCTTTTACAGGCCCTCACCAAGACACTGCTGTCCTGTCCTCTTAAATATCAGGCTGCTTTTACAGGCCCTTACCAAGACACTGCTGTCCTGTCCTCTTAAATATCAGGCTGCTTTTACAGGCCCTCACCAAGACACTGCTGTCCTGTCCTCTTTATTACACATACCGTTCTTTAAAGACATGCTCCGGTAATTTTGCGACTAATAAAATATTTTTTAAACCTGCCGCTTTGGGCTGGATGTGTCAGTGTAGTTCCAAACATGCATAATCTATGAGCAGAATTACTGTCTTCCCTCAATTAGCCACAAAATCCCTAGTTCGAAAGTGACCCTACATTTCCCCTCACGTGGGCCAGCCTCCTAAAAATCGGAGTTCTAGCCAATGAGCTTCAGCCCCTCGCATTTGAGTGACAGCTAGCAAGAGGCCTGCACACCATTATCCAATGAGGTTACAGGGTGGGTTCAGTGGACAAAGCAGAGAGAGAGAGAGAGCGAGAGCAATGACGTGGTGCACTTATGTGACGTAGTATGCAATTTCGGGACCACTTTTGGCTCGAGAGTGATACTTACAGAAGTATACAAAAGTACCGGTACTCTTTAAACCACAAGCTGAAGGACGGTCAGGAAGAAGTGTCACCCTTGGATGTTTTAAGTCCACAATAATGCTTAAACCACATCAGGAGACCACTTTTGAATTCTGGGAAAAATATAAATTTAGATTTTTGGGTGTAGTTACCCTATTTGGTTAGCGATAGTTTCTGTGAAAGCAGCCCATGTGATTGCAGAGTTTGCAAAACAAATGGCCACTGGATTGATGCAAATAATCATGCTATCATTCTGCCAGGTAGGTATAGGCTACTTTGTAGTTAACGTTTAACCAGAAGAAGGTTATCATGTAGCATAATCGCTAACAGCTACACAAAGTGGAGATATACGGCGAGCACCACACACAGGGACAGAGGGATGGATTCCTGTGCCATTTCAGAAAGTTGCAGGAAAATATGAATTACTGATGCATTTTGTTAATGTCTTATTATTAACTTGGGCAAATTAATGCAAGTTCAGTTCAATACATTTAGTTGATTTCCTACTAAGTTCAATACATTTTTATATTGTTGAATTTCGTTTTAATGTCTGGATTCCATGATTTCGTCTGCATTCTCTACAATGCAGATTTTAAAGGGCCCTACCTATGGGTAACCAGACCCCCCTGTTAGCTGTTACATCAGAATGTATATCTACCAGACCCCCGCCTGTTAGCTGTTACACCAGAATGTCCCGCTACCAGACCCCCTGTTAGCTGTTACATCAGAATGCCCCGCTACCAGACCCCCTGTTAGGCTGTTACATCAGAATGTCCCACTACCAGACCCCCTGTTAGCTGTTACATCAGAATGTCCTCTACCAGACCCCCGCCTGTTAGCTGTTACACCAGAATGTCCCGCTACCAGACCCCCTGTTAGCTGTTACATCAGAATGCCCCGCTACCAGACCCCCCCTGTTAGCTGTTACATCAGAATGTCCCTCTACCAGACCCCCTGTTAGCTGTTACATCAGAATGTCCCGCTACCAGACCCCCCTGTTAGCTGTTACATCAGAATGTCCCACTACCAGACCCCCCTGTTAGCTGTTACATCAGAATGTCCCGCTACCAGACCCCCCTGTTAGCTGTTACATCAGAATGTCCCGCTACGCTACGACATGCTGTGAAGAGAGATTCGTCTATAGTTTTTAAAGACACCGTCTCAGATTAATAATCTCTGCTTGTCATCAGCCTGCAGCTATTCCAACAGTCAGTCAGGGTATGAGGAAGACAATGCTACACAACTACACTACTGCTGGATGGATGAAAACAGCACCGGAGAGAGCCTGCCTCTGTGTGTGTGTGTGATATGAACTAAGAGAGAGAGTGTGTGTGTGTGTGATATAGAAAAAGAAAAGTGAGTGTGTATGTGTGTCACTGCAGGGCAGAGAGTATGACTTGAGACGGGCATCCCCGTCACTGCAGGTGGTCCTCTGTAGCACAATTGGTAGAGCATGGCGCTTGCCCAGGGTAGTGGGTTCGATCCCCGGGACCAGGTAGCTTAGTGGATAAGAGCGTTGTGCCAGTAACCGAAAGGTCGCTGGTTCTAATCCCCGAGCCGACTAGGTGAAAAATCTGTCGATGTGCCCTTAAGCAAGGCACTTAACCCTAATTGCTCCTGTAAGTCACTCTGGATAAGAGCGTCTGCTAAATGACGTAAATGTAATACATAAAAATGTATGCACACATGACTAAGTCGCTTTGGATAAAAGCGTCTGCTAAATGGCATATTATTATATTATTACTGCAGGGCAGAGGAGGGTCACACCAGAGCTGGCCTTTGAGAGCCCTTCACTCACACAGACACACGGCCTGGAGACACGGCCCAGGTAGCTTAGTGGTTAAGAGCGTTGTGCCAGTAACCGAAAGGTCGCTAGCCGACTAGGTGAAAAATCTGTCGATGTGCCCTTGAGCAAGGCACTTAACCCTAATTGCTCCTGTAAGTCGCTCTGGATAAGAGCGTCTGCTAAATGACTAAAATGTAAATGTAAATGTAAAATGCACATAAGTAGTGGATAGTCAGCACGATCACAGCACAGAGAGATAAAGTATATGGAACTGACAGGGTCTGTATGAATCCACCCTCAAACTGAACGAGTCGGTTACCTGGTAGAATATATAGGCCAAGTCAAAATGAGAGGTAGACTCCGGACCTAAAACTTATCCAGGACAGAAAACCTATTCCAGGTCAGCCCAGCCAATGCCCTCATTCCACCTGCTTGCTTTCTTAGAATGAAGAACGCTGAATAGTAAGTAGCGACCACACTGAATGCACATAATGTACCCTGAGTAGCATTATCTCTGTACAGTAATAGTCCAGTCTATGCATTGAGCTGTAGGTTGGTTGAGTGTTGCCTGGTGCGTCAGCATTATTCACTCCCCAAATCTAACCAAAGCCAGAGGGGAGCTTTACCGATGTGGCTCCGGATCAGCAGTGAATTAGCCTCATCAGTAAAACTCCTCTCTGGCTGGGGTTTGTGCTGTGGTATATTTGGGGAGTGAATAACGCTGACTGATGAGCCACAGGCTGCTGCTGCTTCCCTGGCCTCCCTCTACTGTGCCTGTCTGTCCGTCTGTCTGTCTGCATCAAGCAGGCTGATCACACTGCACACTACCACAGCTACTGCCCAGAAGCACACAGTAACAGGTTGACTAATAACAAGTATACAGTACTACAACTGCACAGGAGTACTGAAGGTATTACATATAGCCTACACAATGCCTGGCGTCAGTACACAAACACAACAAACCAACAGTCTGGTCACGTGTGGATGTGAGGGAGCTTGTTGATGATTGGTGGTGGGCTGGGAGCACTCCTTACCTGCAGACCCCTACGTCTCAGAATACTGGAGTCATCCATGTTGCTGCTGCTGTCGCACAGTGGAGTCTATATCCAGAAAGCTTCACCCCTCTTTAGGGGTACAGGGTTACAGGTTACCTTCCTCTGGGGTTGTGGTACAGATAAAGAGAGATGGTCCTCTGCGCCAGGATAGGGGCGTGTGAGCACTTTTTAGTGTGGGTGAGTTAGTTCATATTTCCTTCCCTCTCTCCTCTGGTCCAGCAGGATTCATTCAGAGCAGTGTCACCGTCCAGAGGGAAGAAATACCTCTCCTCTCTGTTAGACCGTCTGCTTAACGCATGCCTCGGCAGTCTTGAGGTTTCTGCCGGTTGGTGCAAAACGCTAAACAGTCTTTTCTTTGACTTCTAGTACCGCTTATAAAGTGTCCCTCCCTGATTCACACTGTAGCGTAACTTACTCCTGAAAATGAAAGGCTCAGCAGCATTTGTTTGTTTTCTGTTCTTCTCAATGAGGCCATGCTACATTCCACACGCATGACCAGCACGGCACGGCACTGTCTGTTCGACACTCAGTACAAAGACAGGAACTCAACCGCCCGGGGAACAGACGGGAACGTTATACAGTTCCTCATCTATATGTGGCTCAGATTAGACCAGTCCTCTTCATGTCCCCCTGTACTGGTTTGTTTCCGGTGGAAGTCTGTGCAGCTCCAACGTAACTAGGGTGATAACGGTGATGCGAGCAGCTCCGACGTAACCAGGGTGATAGCGGTTCGCGAGCAGCTCCGACGTAACAAGGGGTGATAGCAGTTCGCGAGCAGCTCCGACGAAACCAGGGTGATAGCGGTTCGCAAGCAGCTGCGACGTAACCAGGGTGATAGCGGTTCGCGAGCAGCTCCGATGTAACTAGGGTGATAGCGGTATGGGTGATGTAACTTCTCTCGTCTTCTCGCTTTCTCTGTGAAGCACGTGTTGTCTCAGCCTCCCTCTGCTCCTCTCCCATTCATCCGTTCAGCGAAGGGCACACCCTCCCTCTCTCTCTCTCATCCACCGAGCCTGCACTGTGCAGGAGAGAGAGCATGCACAGTTACAGCTCTCTGTTTTCTTTATCCCACTCTTCTCTTTCACTCTTTCTTTCTCCGTCCGTCCTTCCGTCCGTCTATCTGTTCCCCACAGGCAGTATTTCTATGGAGACTTCACTACTCCATAATTCATGGACAGTTTGCGATAGACATTAATGATGACAATGGGGCCTCAGGGGGAAGAGGGAGAGAAAGGGGCGCGCAGGCTGATCGTCTGTTCTCACTGCAGCCTGCCGGCTTAATTAGAACAGGACTGTAAAAACACACACTCCACAGCGCTCTTCATCCCTATCTCTCTCTCCCTCCCTGTGCTCTCTCATTTGTCTGAAGAGCTGTTTGGGGAGCCAACCAATCGAACGCGAGCAGGCGGCACTGCATTTACATAGAATGAATGGAGGAGGGGTAGAAGCTCCGCCTCTCGTTCTCTCCTCCTCCTCCTCCTCACTCTGTCGCCACAGACATGCTTCTCTCATCAAAACAAGGGGCTGCGTTTGAACACACACACACGGCATACACAGGAGCACGCGCACACGCACACACACACACACACACACACACACACTGTTCCTCATATACTAATCTGTGGTCAGTGCTGCTTTCTTCTTGCATTATAATTAATTAATCATGAGTGCTCTGATCCGACGGTAAGCCAATTAATTATTTACCAACAATATTTGAACAAAGTCAGTAAGCCTCCTCTTTGTCGTTAACAGCTAGCTACCGTTTCTCCTCTACAGCTAGTCTTTCATTCACCTAGCAATACACTATTCAGGTTGTTTTCAATAAATCAAATAATTTACAAAGATATTTAGTCAGTGATATTTTCATTCATCACCACCAAAAGGCGAGAGCGAGAGAGAGAGAGCGAGAAAGAGAGCGAGAGAAAGATAAGTGTAGAGAAAGAGAAGTGTAGAGAAAGAGAAGTGTAGAGAGAGGGCTGAGAGGGGAACAGGGGATTTAACTCCTGTGTGCTGAAAGGGAAAGACAAGCAGAGAATGGGGAGTGATGGAGGTAGATAAAAATGCACAGAGAAAGGGAGAAGTAGAATGAGGGCAAGAGAGCGAGAGGAAGGAAGGAAGAGCTCTATCCACCCACGCACTTGGTCAGTGAAGGCAGACAGCGCTTTACCAGTGACGTACAAAGGAACTAGAAAGGTACCAGCGGAAGACAGGTACAAAAATAAGTATAAGAAATTCAATTTCTACAGTGTTTTCTTATAAAAGTCATTTTGTCATGATGGAGTAGCAGTTTCTGTAGAAGGGCCAGAGACTCCTAAACGCACTCATCACACAGAATCAACCCTGGAGGTGTCAGCCAGGAGAGCAGACACTACAACCCCCTCTCCACAGGGGACCACTCTTAATGAGGAGGCCCCAGATGTGTGTGTGTGTGTGTGTGTGTGTGTGTGTGTGTGTGTGTGTGAGAGAAAGGGCAAGGGGAGCTGAGGATGCAAGAATGTTGAAGAGACACACCATGGGCCGAGTGACCACTGCGTGAAATACACTTTATGGAAGATTGCGCTGCAGTGGATAGCTGCCGTCTTATGGGCTCCTGACCAATTCTGCTATTTTGTGTGTTTTTACACTGATCTTAACATAATATGATCTTAACTGTTCTATTGGCAAACATACAATCACTAGAGAACAAAATGGACGAGCTCAGTTCGAGAATATCTTATCAACGGGACCTGAAGAACTAATATCCTATGTTTTCGGAGTCATGGCTGAACAAGGACATGGATAATAGACATCTAGCTGGTTTTTCTAACATCGTCCAAGACCGATTGGCAGTTTCGGGTAAGGTTAAGGTTAAGGGGGAGGTGAACAAGAGCTTAACACTTAACAAGAGCTGGTGCGCAATCTCTAATGTTAAGCAAGTCTCAAGGTTTTGCTCCCCTGAGTTAGAATACCTCATGATAAGCTGAAGACCATACTATTTACCAAGAGAGTTTTCATCTATATTTCTCGTAGCTGTCCATTGACCACCACAAACCGATGCTGGAACTAAGACCGCACTCAACGAGCTGTATAGGGCAATAAGCAAACAAGAAAATGCACATCCAGAGGCGGCGCACCTAGTGGCCGCAGATTTTAACGCAGGGAAACTGAAATCTGTCTTACCTCATTTTTATCAGCATGTCACCTGTGCAACTTGAGGCGAAAATACTCTAGATCACCTTTACTGCATACAAAGCTCTCTCACGCCCTCCATTTGGCAAAACTGACCATAACTCTAAGTGCCTGATTCCTGCTTACAAGCAAAAACTCAAACAGAAAGTAACAGTGACGCGCTCAATATGGAAGTGGTCGAATAAAGTGGACGCTCAGCTACAGGACTGTTTTGCTAGAATAGACTGGAATATGTTCTGGGATTCATCCGATAACATTGAGGAGTACACCACATCAGTCACCAGCTTCATTAATACGTGCATCGACGACGGCATCCCCACAGTGACTGTCCGTACATATCCCAACCAGAAGCCATGGATTACAGGCAACATCCGCACTGAGCTAAAGGCTAGAGCTGCCGCTTTAAAAGAGCGCAACACTAATCCGAACGCTTATAAGAAATCCCGCTACGACCTCCGATGAGCCATCAAACATTCAAAACGTCAATACAGGACTAAGATCGAATCCTACTACGCGGTTCTGACGCTCGTCGGATGTGGCAGGGCTTGCAAACTATCACAGATTACAAAGGGAACCCAGACAAGGTAACCTGTCTAAATGACTATCTCTTGTAGCACTCACATCTGTAGCCATGAAATGCTCACATCAACACCATCATAGAGCGATGTTTGTCAGACCATGAGACATCCAGAAAATCGGTCTGATTTGGAAAGGCACAAACCTGTCTATATAAGGTCCCGCAGTTGACAGTGCATGTGAGAGTAAAAACCAAGCCATGAGGATGAAGGAATTGGCCGTAGAGCTCCGAGACAGGATTGTGTCGAGGCACAGATCTGGGGAAGGGTACCAAAACATTTCTGCAGCATTGAAGGTCCCCAAGAACACAGCGGCCTCCATCATTCTTAAATGGAAGAAGTTTGGAACCACCAAGACTCTTCCAAGAGTTGGCCGCCCGGCCAAACTGAGCAATCGGGGGAGAAGGGCCTTGGTCAGGGAGGTGACCAAGAACCTGATGGTCACCCTGACAGAGCTCCAGAGTTCCTCTGTGGAGATGGGAGAATCTTCCTGGAGGGAACCAGGCACCGCTCATCACCTGGCCAATAGCATCCCTACGGTGAAGCATTGTGGTGGCAGCATCATGCTGTGGGGATGTTTTTCAGCAGCAGGGACTGGGAGACTAGTCAGGATCGAGGGAAAGATAAACGGAGCAAAAGTACAGAGAGATCCTTGATGAAAACCTGCTCCAGAGCTCTCAGGACCACAGACTGGGGCAAAGGTTCACCTTCCAACAGGACAAGAACGGAGTAGGCAGATGATGGAACAGCCATAGATTTCTCTGCTTATCTTAAATCGGTCAAAGGTCAAAATGGAAGTAAGCATACGCCGATTAAAACACCTGGTTTTCGGAGCAATCTTTCAAATTATTAGGACATGTAAACACCTTATACCAGTGGTGTATTTGATCTGCGCATGTGCTAGCACCAGCTGAGCGAGCCTCCCTCTTTAGCGCGAGTGAAGTGAGTTTGGAACAACTGAATTTATGCATCTTAGTAGTAGTAGTTTTCACATAAAAACGTTATATCTCCGAATCAAATATGCTTCCCAAAAATAACATGTTCGCTGTGGTAGAACATTTATTTTCATTGGCGAGTGCCATCAGGTAGCTTGATTTCAGATCTGTCCATGTAAACAGGATTATTAGGGAAATCGTTCTTCTTGCAAAGCATATAAACATTTTAATCTAACTATTATATTAATCTGACTATCCACAATAATCACATTATTATGTGCATGTAACAGCACTCATGGTGAGCAATATGTTTGGAACAGCAAATCTCAAAATCACAGTATTGAATTGCAATACATATCGTATTGGCACCTAAGTATTGTGATAATATCGTATCGTGAGGTCCCTGGCAATTCCCAGCTCTAGTTTAGAGGCAGTGGCCAGGGGGCCAGCTGAGACAAGACAATCGCTAGCCCTACGCTATCTCACTGTGTATTTTTAGCCTGCTTGTGTTAGCGTAGCACTCTGTTGCGTTAGCCTGATTCCTGCCGCCAAGGCCTCATGAATATAGTTAACTAACTGTTGCTGTAGTTAACTACAGTCCCCTGTAGCTCAGTTGGTAGAGCATGGCGCTTCCAACGCCAGGGTTGTGGGTTCGTTTCCCACGGGGGGCCAGTATGAAAACGTATGCGCTAACTAACTGTAAGTCGCTCTGGATAAGAGCGTCTGCTAAATGACTAAAATGTAATGTAAAATGTTGCTGTATTATGGTACTGTAGTGTCCTGTTACTTCCTCTCATGGCTCAGCCCGTCCTGTCCTGTCCGTATGGAGGGGCTCCAAAAATCCTTAGTCAGATCACTTAACTAGGGAGGATTTAGTGTGGCCACACACATGCTGTATACACACACACACATCACATAAATGTGACCCCTTTTAAGAAACTAGGCATATGTCGCACGTCACTACTTCACAGGAGAGGCATTAATTTTTTATTTTTTATCAAAATACGTTTTTCATGTACCTTAAGAACAAACTTGCATGCCATCGGTAAATACAAATAAAATTGTTAAATAACGAGTTGGTTTAGCCATGGAAAAATACAGGAACCATCCCGCCAACCATGATTGGCAGAGATAATGGCTGGGCTGGACATGCCGAGAGATGAGTTTGGATTGGTCTGCCATGTAGCATGCTTCTGTCTATAACATGAGCTGCTAAGTATCTGTGGATAATCATCAGCGCAGCTTGTAAATATATATATATATATATTTATTTATTTATTATTATTATTATTTATTTTTTGTCATTTAGCGGATGCTCTTATCCAGAGCGACTTACAGTTAGTAAGTGCATACATTTTTTATACTGGCCCCCGTGGGAATCGAACCCACAACCCTGGCGTTGCAAACGCCATGCTCTACCAACTGAGCTACAGGAGGCCTATGAAGAACTGAAAAAGTAATATTGCTATCGACAAAGCTCAGTGGGAAAAGGTTGTGATGGACTACTCGAGTTCCCAGTTGTTTTGAATGCTGCATTAAGAGTTGGGATTTTGGTTAATTGTTTAGCTAGCTAGCCAGCTACATGTCTAAACAAAAGACTTCACTATGCAAGTAACCATTTCACTGTACCGTTTACACCTTCTGTATCCTATGCATGTGACAAATAAACATAGATTTTATTTGATATAGTGTGTGTTTACCAGAGACGGTAATGTGAAGAACAACATGACTTGCACCAAAGTCAGAATAGGATATAGGCCCTAGCACCAGATAACGTTTATTTTTACTATTACTTTTTGCTACTACTTTCACCACTTGATTTGCACTTCTCGCACCAAAGTACGTTCATCTCTAGGAGACAGAACGCATCTCCTTCCTGAGAGGTATGACGGCTGCGTGGTCCCATGGTGTTTACACTTGCGTACTATTGTTTGTACAGATGAACGTGGTACCTTCAGCCGTTTGGAAATTGCTCCCAAGGATGAACCAGACTTGTGGAGGTCTACAATTTTTCTTCTGAGGTCTTAGCTGATTTCTTTTGGTTTTCCAATGATGTCAACCAGAGGCACTGAGTTTGAAGGTAGGCCTTGAAATACATCCACAGGTACACCTCCAATTGAATCAAATTATGTCAATTAGCCTATCAGAAGCTTCTAAAGCCATGACATCATTTTCTGGAATTTTCCAAGCTGTTTAAAGGCACAGTCAACTTCTGACCCACTGGAATTGTGATACAGTGAATTATAAGTGAAATAATCTGTTTGTAAACAATTGTTGGAAAAAGTTACTTGTGTCATGCACAAAGTAGATGTCCTAACCGACTTGTCAAAACTATAGTTCGTTAACAAGACAATTGTGGAGTGGTTGAAAAACTAGTTTTAATGACTCCAACCTAAGTGTATGTAAACTTCCGACTTCAACTGTATATCCACAGTAAAAACGAGTCCTATATCGACATAACCTGAAAGGCCGCTCAGCAAGGAAGAAGCCACTGCTCCAAAACCGCCATAAAAATGCCAGACTACGGTTTGCAACTGCACATGGGGACAAAGATCGTACTTTTTGGAAAAATGTCCTCTGGTCTGAAGAAACAAAAATAGAACTGTTTGGCCATAATGACCATCGTTATGTTTGGAGGAAAAAGGGTGACGCTTGCAAGCCGAAGAACACCATCCCAACCGTGAAGCACAGGGGTGGCAGCATCATGTTGTGGGGGTGCTTTGCTGCAGGAGGGACTGGTGCACTTCACAAAATAGATGGCATCATGAGGAAGGAAAATTAAATGGATATATTGAAGCAACATCTCAAGACATCAGTCAGGAAGTTAAAGCTTGGTCGCAAATGGGTCTTCCAAATGGACAATGACCCCAAGCATACTTCCAAAGTTGTGGCAAAATGGCTTAAGGACAACAAAGTCAAGGTATTGGAGTGGCCATCACAAAGCCCTGACCTCAATCCTATAGAAAATGTGTGGGCAGAACTGAAAAAGCGTGTGTGAGCATGGTGATCCTAACTGACCTAAAACAGGGAATTTTTACTAGGATTAAATGTCAGGAATTGTGAAAAACTGAGTTTAAATGTATTTGGCTAAGGTGTATGTAAACTTCCGACTTCAACTGTACCATTTTCTAGCTCTGAATCTCCACTTCAATCCATTGTAAAATCACCAAAAGGACAGAATCCAGGTGGTGGGTCACAAATACGCAACGCCCCATAGTATAAGCTAAGCATACACACACACACACACACACACAGCAACAAACATATAGTAGATACACAGAGAGCAACATGCACACACACACTTAATATCACACATCCTCCTGACTTTTTAAGATTCTAAAAAAGCACCTTCAACTACTTGTGTGTGGCTTGGGGGAAATATTTAATTAAACATTTCAAGCCAGTGGCAAGCACACACAGACACACACAAACAGACACACATCGAGCCTGAAAATCACCCGATCTTTGATATCTACAAAAAAGTGAATGCCTGATGTAAACTACTAGTTAGTCATTTGATCCGTGGCAGCTTCCTGATGCTTTTCAGCAGTGGGGGTTTGGATGGCCTAGCCTATGCTAACATCCGGTTTTCTGGGAGACAGTATTTTTGTTTCCCCTGAAAATCGTCAGTGGGAAAACCGCTCAAGCGTCTTTCTATGCTAGGGTACATTGCAGTGGACCCAGGAACTGAATTGCTCTCTCACTGAGGAGAAATACCATGTTCTGCTCAACTTGCAGGAAGTCATACAGAACTGACTCGACTGCTACTGTTCACTGCATCAACACAGAATAGAACAGAAAGTATCATGCAAAGAGGTAGGTGGCCATGGTGAAAACACACAGAGAGAGAGAGAGAGAAAGGGGGAGGGGAGGAGTGTGGGATAGAAGGGAACCGGGAGACCCAATGAGAGACCGTCAGTGTGTAGCGATAATCAGATACAGGTCATCAGCAGAGAGGCAGCCAGACCAACAGGTCATTAGCAGACAGGCAGCCAGACAAACAGGTCATTAGCAGAAAGGCAGCCCGACCAACAGGTCATTAGCAGAAATTAAGTTAGGCCTATATCACACAGAAACACTTCAGAGCAGGAACACACAGCTGCTTTGTGCTTCAGGCAGGAGAGAAGCTATGATGCTACATCCAGCAAAAATCGGAGACTGGAAGCAACGATTCTAGCAGAGAGACAGAGAGAGAAACAGCAAAAACATACATGATCAAATACAAATCTTAAAATCAACTATTAAAGACTACCAGAACCCACTGGATTCTCCAATTACATTAATTAATTACAGGTCAAAATACAAACATTCCAACCCAAAAAGACTTGTGGTATTGATGGTATCCTAAATGAAATGATAAAATATACAGACCACAAATTTAAATTGGCTATACTTAAATTCTTTAACATCATCCTCGGTTCTGGCACTTTCCCAATATTTGGAACCAAGGACTGATCACCCCAATCCACAAAAGTGGAGACAAATTTGACCCCAATAACTACCGTGGGATATGCATCAACAGCAACCTTGGGAAATCCTCTGCATTATCATTAACAGCAGACTCGTACATTTCTTCAGTGAAAACAATGTACCGAGCAAATGTCAAATTAGCTTTTCAGCAAATTACCATACGACAGACCACGTATTCACCCTGCACACCCTAATTGACAAACAACATAAAACAAAGGCAAAGTATTCTCATGCTTTGTTGATTTCAAAAAAGCTTTTGACTCAATTTGGCATGAGGGTCTGCTATACAAATTGATGGAAAGTGGTGTTGGGGGGGAAAAAACATACAACATTATCAAATCCATGTACACAAACAACAAGTGTGTGGTTAAAATCGGCAAAAAACACACACATTTCTTTCCACAGGGCCGTGAGGTGAGACAGGGATGCAGCTTGAGCCCCACCCTCTTCAACATGTATATCAACGAATTGGCGAGGGCACTTGAACAGTCTGCGGCACCCGGCCTCACCCTACTAGGATCTGAAGTCAAATATCTACTGTTTGCTGATGGTCTGGTGCTTCTGTCACCAACCAAGGAGAGCCTACAGCAGCACCTAGATCTTCTGCACAGATTAGACCTAGGCCCTGACAGTAAATCTCAGTAAGACAAAAATAATGGTGTTCCCAAAAAAGGTCCAGTTGCCAGGACCACAAATACAAATTCCATCTAGACACCGTTGCCCTAGAGCACACAAAAAACTATCCATACCTCGGCCTAAACATCAGCGCCACAGGTAACTTCCACAAAGCTGTGAACGATCTGAGAGACAAGGCAAGAAGGGCCTTCTATGCCATCAAAAGGAACATAAAATGCAACATACCAATTAGGATCTGGCTAAAAATACATGAATCAGTTATAGAACCCATTGCCCTTTATGGTTGTGAGCTCTGGGGTCCGCTCACCAACCTAGAATTCACAAAATGGGACAAACACCAAATTGTGCATACAGAATTCTGCAAAAAGAGAATTACTTGACACATTGGAAAGAACAAACAAAAAAACTGAGCAAACTAGAATGCTATTTGGCCCTAAACAGAGAGTACACAGTGGCAGAATACCTGACCACTGTGACTGACCCAAAATGAAGGAAAGCTTTGATTATGTACAGACTCAGTGAGCATAGCCTTGCTATTGAGAGAGGCCGCCGTAGGCAGACCTGGCTCTCAAGAAGACAGGCTATGTGCACACTGCCCACAAAATGAGGTGGAAACTGAGCAGCACTTCCTAACCTCCTGCCAAATGTATGACTATATTAGAGACACATATTTCCCTCAGATTACACAGACCCACAAAGAATTCAAAAACAAATCCACATTTTGATCAACTCCCATATCTATTAGGTGAAATACCTCAGTGTGCCATCACAGCAGCAAGATTTGTGACCTGTTGTCACAAGAAAAGGGCAACCAGTGAAGAACAAACACCATTGTAAATACAACTCATATTTATGTTAATGTTCTTCCCTTTTGTACTATTTGCACATCATTACAACACTGTATATAGACATAATATTACATTTGAAATGTCTTTATTCTTTTGGAACTTCTGAGTGTAATGTTTACTGTTTTTTATATATTATTTATTTCACTTTTGTTTATTATCTATTTTACTTACTTTGATAATGTAAACATATGTTTCCCATGCCAATAAAGTCCCTTTGAATTGAGAGAGAAAGTGAGACAGAGAGCAGCAGTACAGAGAGCTGGCAGAGAAACCATCACATAAACCCCATAATCTGGAGACAGATAAGAAAACGCTGACTACGGCTTCTCAAGTTCCAACAAAAGAGTGAGAGGGAAAGTCTTGTTCCTATTCCCAATCCCCAAACCCCAGAGTCAGTCAGTCCCATGCTGAGCTCCATTCCAGAGCTGGCAGAGCGTAGCTAACTGCTTATCTTAGGGAACATCCCCCAGGCTGCCTGTAGTGTGTCGGGCCAAAGGCCTCCCCACTGGTTCCTCCCCTGGTCTGCTGGTCTAATTGAGCTTCCCAGCTTCTCAGAGTCGTAGTTAGAGCCAGTCAGGGGAGGGAGGGGAGAGTGAGACTAGGGCTTTAGATTGCATTCTCATTGGGCTGTTCCTCACTGGGCTGCCTGCCTGGCCCTTTTATCATTGACTACTATCACAGACAGACATGCTGTAGCACTCCACCGTCCTACTCCAGCCAGATTAGAAGAAACTTAGTAGAAGTACAGCACAACAGGAAGCAGCATGGTTGGAAGACTTCCTGTATTGGGAAACACTTCAACAACTAGAGGATCTATGTGTCCAATAGAGATGAGGTGGGACAGTAGGCATATGAATATGAAGATATATTTAAACAACTTCCACATGACCCTCTGGTAACACTAAGCCTTCATTTAGACCCAATTATCCGCTGTTAAAACACAGAGAAAGAGCAATAGCATGCTAGCAGCCCCACTAAATGAATAAAATCACTATCTCCACTAAGTCTGTCTCCTCCTGAATGCTAGCCCTCCAGGTCCAATTTTTGTGAATAGCATTCTCCAGCCACTCTGGAGACATAGCTACATACATACCATAAACAAACACAGCACCACAGTCACAAAGGCCCCAGCGTCCGTCCCCAACAAAAGAGACTTGATTTCAGACGTGGCCTGCTGGAGGGGAGGGGACGGCTAAATAGAGTACGTTTTTCTCTCCCTTTCCTTCCTGGGCCCAAACACAGCCTTGTTAAAGCAGGGAGAAATAAACACAGGCTTCCTTTCCTCACCGTCAGGTCTCCGAGGGTCCACACAGACAGCCAGTCTGCTGTCCTGGTCCTCTCCGTCGGCTCTTCATCCTCGTCATCATTCATCATCATGTTAGATCAGACCAGGTATCATATAACACATACACCAATGTCAACCCACACGCCAAAACAAAGCTCCGGTCTTTCTCTGTCTCTTTCTCTCTCCCTTACCCCTGATACCAACGTGAAGCAGCATTTGCCATGTTCTCTTCTTACTTCAAAAGCCTCTCATCTCGGGACAAAGTAGGAAGTGGGGCAAGACGCCAGGCCAGTGCCCTAGCAGCACAGACACAGCAGGGGGGGAAAGGTTTAGAGAGCACCTTACAAGATGATGAGTTTAGACGGAGCACCCACCTACTGTAATGTACTAAAGAGGAGTTTGGAGAAAGCAGTGAAGCACTTAATCCAACAATGCCACCCACTTCCTCCTGACCTGCCAAGAGAAGCTTAACCAATCCTCATTAAGACAGGAAGCACACAGAAATCAGCACTCAACTGACCAATCGCTGAACTGAAAATCAGGTCACTAGCCAATGGATGAACGTGAGAAGGTCTAGGTGTCTTAACTAGAGCTGAGCCAGGGTTCCCAAACTGGGTTCCCCAACTGGTGATTTTATTTGGAGGGGAGCTAGCCGTGTTTGTTAAGCGGCTACCGCTACGCTAGGCTAGGACCAGGAGCTGATGTTATCCAGGTGGAAACAGGCTCAGACATTTGAGGAACGAGGACATTTCTGTTGTTGAGGAATGAGGACATCACTTCTGTGCTGAGGTACTAGGACATCACTTCTGTTGTTGAGCAATGAGGACATCACTTCTGTTGTTGAGCAATGAGGACATCACTTCTGATGTTGAGCAATGAGGACATCCCTTCTGTTGTTGAGCAATGAGGACATCCCTTCTGATGTTGAGCAATGAGGACATCCCTTCTGTTGTTGAGCAATGAGGACATCCCTTCTGTTGTTGAGCAATGAGGACATCCCTTCTGTTGTTGAGCAATGAGGACATCCCTTCTGTTGTTGAGCAATGAGGACATCCCTTCTGTTGTTGAGCAATGAGGACATCCCTTCTGTTGTTGAGCAATGAGGACATCCCTTCTGTTGTTGAGCAATGAGGACATCCCTTCTGTTGTTGAGCAATGAGGACATCCCTTCTGTTGTTGAGCAATGAGGACATACCTTCTGTTGAGGAATGAGGACCACTGCTGCTGTCCTCTTAACTGTGCTGCTGCTCTCTACAAGGAAAGTACATTTCATTCCCCTGAGGCAGAGATAAAACACAACCCATATGTAATAAACAGAACATACACACGCACACGTCATCAAAAAAGTACTCACACCTCAGCAGGAGGGAGAAAAACATGGATGGAGAGGAAAGAGGACATTCCTGAAATACTACCTGGATGAAAGACTAAGAAATGCATAGCTAACGTCAAGCGTGTCATACAGTCCCAAGTAGCTACTCTATCTGGATATACAATATGGTTATTTTCATTCTTCAACACAGACAAAGCACTTTGAAACATGACAACTTTGACAAGCAGAAGCACAGAACAATGGGTCTCTCTAGAGAAACTGAACAAGCCAGTGAACGAACACAAGCAACAGTAACAACAGCAGAGATAGAGAGAATGAGGGAAAGAAGTAGCGAATGGAGTTATCAAATAGGTTATCCAGTGATTTGATGTAGCAGGCAGGTGGCAGCAGAACTGAATGGTATCTACTGTAGCAGAGCTGGAGGAGAACTGAAGGCCAGGGGGGGGGAGTGGAAGGGACTGAAAAGGGGGAGTCAATTCAATTTCCCCTCTCTAATCAGAGGGCTTTCTGATATAGTCTAACTAACCCGATTACTTCATCCTGACTGGAATAGACTAACCCAATTACCTCACAGGGTTCTACACTAACTTTATCCACTGGTGGCACCAATTCTCTTAAAAAAACAACATTGATTTGGATAGATTCACTGCAATAGCAAAGAAAATATACTGTTAAAATAAAGCGCACAACACATTGCAGATTTCAAAGCGACTGAGAAAATGGCTGCTGTTTTACAGCCCTCTAACAAATTGTACTATTATGTGTGTTTTTTCGTGTTATTTGTAATTGATTCTATACATAATGTTTCTGCCACCGTCTCTTATGACCAAAAATAGCTTCTGGATATCAGGACAGCGATTAATCACCTCGTATTGGACAAATACTTTTTCTTCAACGAGTCGGACGCGAAGGATATTCTACAGACACCCGACAACGCCCAAATCCCCATCTTCGCATGAGAAAGAGACGGAGATATCGTGGACGTAGGTCGGGGTGCCTTGTAAGGATCCAACGGCGAGTGAGTAAACTGCCTCTTCCATCAATCCTATTAGCCAATGTTCAATCATTTGAAAATAAATTGGACGACCTAAGATTAAGGTTATCCTATCAAGGGGACATTAAAAAAACTGTAATATCTTATGCTTTAATGCAGGGAAACTTAAATCTGCTCAACGTAATTTCTACCAGCATGTTAAAATGTGCAACCAGAGGAAAAAAACCTCTAGACCACCTTTACTCCACACACAGAGACGCGTACAAAGCACTCCCTCGCCCTCCATTTGGCAAATCTGACCATAACTCTATCCTCCTGATTCCTGCTTATAAGCTAAAACTAAAGCAGGAAGCACCAGTGACTCGGTTTTGCTAGCACAGACTGGAAAATGTTCCGGGATTCTTCCGATAGCATTGAGGAGTACACCACATCAGTCAATGGCTTCATCAATAAGTGCATCGATGACGTCGTCCCCACAGTGACCATATGTACATACCCCAACCAAGAACAGTAAGATAACCTGCCTAAATGACTACCGACCCGTAGCACTCACGTCTGTAGCCATGAAGTGCTTGAAAGGCTGGTCATGGCTCACATCAACACCATTATCCCAGAAACCCTAGACTCACTCCAATTTGCATACCGCCCCAACAGATCCACAGATGATGCAATCTCCATTGCACTCCACACTGCCCTTTCCCACCTGGACAAGAGCAACACCTACATGAGAATGTTATTCATTTACTACAGCTCAGCGTTCAACACCATAGTGCCCTCAAAGCTCATCACTAAGCTAAGGACTCTGGGACTAAACACCTCCCTCTGCAACTGGATCCTGGACTTCCTGACGGGCCGCCCCCAGGTGGTAAGGGTAGGTTACAACACATCTACCACGCTGATCTTCAACACAGGGGCCCCTCAGGGGTGCGTGCTCAGTCCCCTCCTGTACTCCCTGTTCAACCATGACTGCATGGCCAGGCACGACTCCAACACCATCATTAAGTTTGCCGACAACACAACAGTGGTAGGCCTGATCACTGACAACCATGAGACAGCCTATAGGGAGGAGGTCAGAGACCTGGCCGTGTGGTGCCAGGATAACAACCTCTACCTCAACGTGATCAAGACAAAGGAGATGACTGAGCACGCCCCCATTCTCATCGACAGGGCTGTAGTGGAGCAGGTTGAGAGCTTCAAGTTCCATTGCTGTCCACATCACCAACAAACTATCATGGTCCAAACACACCAAGACAGTAGTGAAGAGGGCACGACAAAGCCTATTCCCCCTCAGAAGACTGAAAAGATTTGGCATGGGTCCTCAGATCCTGAAAAGGTTATACAGCTGCACCCTCGAGAGCATCCTGACTGGTTGCATCACAGCATGGTATGGCAACTGCTCGGCCTCCGACCGCAAGGCACTACGGCCCAGTACATCACTGGGGACAAGCTTCCTGCCATCCAGGACCTCTACACCAGGCGGTGTCAGAGGAAAACCCTAAAAATTGTCAAAGACTCCAGACACCCTAGTCATAGACTGTTCTCTCTGCTACCGCACGGAAAGCGGTACCGGAGCGCCAAGTCTAGCTCCAAAAGGCTTCTTAACAGCTTCTACCCCCAAGCCATAAGACTCCTGAACAGCTAATCAAGGCTACAAGGACTATTTGCATTGCCCCCCACCCCATCTTTTAAGCTGCTGCTACTCTGTTCATAATCTATGCATAGTCACTTTAACTCTACCCACATGTACAGTGGCTTGCGAAAGTATTCACTCCCCTTGGCATTTTTCCTATTTTCTTCCCTTACAACCTGGAATTAAAATGGATTTTTGAGGGTTTGCATCATTTGATTTACACAACATGCCTACCACTTTGAAGATGCAAAAAAAATTTTGTTGTGTGAAACAAACAAGAAATAAGACAAAAAACAGAAACCTTGAGCATGCATAACTATTCACCCCCCCAAAGTCAATACTTTGAAGAGCCACCTTTTGCAGCAATTACAGCTGCAAGTCTCTTGGGGTGTCTCTATGCTTTGGCACATCTAGCCACTGGGATTTTTGCCCATTCTTAAAGGCAAAACTGCTCCAGCTCCTTCAAGTTGGATGGGTTCCGCTGGTGTACAGCAATTTTTAAGTCATACCACAGATTCTCAATTGGATTGAGGTCTGGGCTTTGACTAGGCCATTCCAAGACATTTAAATGTTTCCCCTTAAACCACTCGAAAGTGTTGCTTTAGCAGTATGCTTAGGGTCATTGTCCTGCTGGAAGGTGAACCTCCGTCTCAGTCTCAAATCTCTGGAAGACTGAAACAGGTTTCCCTCAAGAATTTCCCTGTATTTAGCGCCATCCATCATTCCTTCAATTCTGACCAGGTTCCCAGTCCCTGCCGATGAAAAACATCCCCACAGCATGATGCTGCCATCACCATGCTTCACTGTGGGGATGGTGTTCTCAGGATGATGAGAGGTGTTGGGTTTGCGCCAGACAGAAAGTTTTCCTTGATGGCCAAAAAGCTCAATTTTCGTCTAATCTCACCTGAGTACCTTCTTCCATATGTTTGGGGAGTCTCCCACATGCCTTTTGGCGAACACCAAACGTGTTTGCTTATCTTTTTCTTTAAGCAATTGCTTTTTTCTGGCCACTCTTCCGTAAAGCCCAGCTCTGTGGAGTGTACGGCTTAAAGTGGTCCTATGGACAGATACTCCAATCTCTCCGCTGTGGAGCTTTGCAGCTCCTTCAGGGTCATCTTTGGTGTATTTGTTGCCTCTCTGATTAATGCCCTCCTTGTCTGGTCCGTGAGTTTTGGTGGGCGGCCCTCTCTTGGCAGGTTTGTTGTGGTGCCATATTCTTTCCATTTTTTAATAATGGATTTAAATGGTGCTCCGTGGGATGTTCAAAGTTTCTGATATTTTTATATAACTCAACCCTGATCTGTACTTCTCCACAACTTTGTCCCTGACCTGTTTGGAGAGCTCCTTGGTCTTCATGGTGCCGCTTGCTTGGTGGTGCCCCTTGTTTAGTGGTGTTGCAGACACTGGGGCCTTTCAGAACAGGTGTATATATACTGAGATCATGTGACAGATCATGTGACACTTAGATTACACACAGGTTGACTTTATTTACATTTACATCATATTTACATTTACATCGACTTACAAATTGGTGCATTCAATTTATGATAGCCAGTTGGACAACAGCCTTTTTTTTGGGGGGGATTACTTTTATACTATTTCAGGTATTCCTTAAAGAGGTAGGGTTTCAAGTGTCTCCGGAAGGTGGTCAGTGACTCCGCTGTCCTGGTGTCGTGGGGGAGCTTCTTCCACCATTGGGGTGCCAGAGCAGCGAATAGCTTTGACTGGGCTGAGCTGGAACTGTGCTTCCGTAGAGGTATGGGAGCTAGCAGGCCAGAGGTGGATGAACGTAGTGCCCTCGTTTGGGTGTAGGGTCTGATCAGAGCCTGAAGGTAAGGAGGTGCCGTTCCCCTCACAGCTCCGTAGGCAAGCACCATGGTCTTGTAGTAGATGCGAGCCTCAACTGGAAGCCAGTGGAGTGTGCGGAGGAGCGGGTGACATGAGAGAACTTGGGAAGGTTGAACATATGAGTAGCAACTAGCCAACTCTTTTCATTACTCTAATAATGTGCAAACACCTCTGTACAATAACAAAGCATATTACACTAGAAACAGTAACAAAACTATAGTATAGTATTTTACAATTCGCTTACATGACGCACGAGCAAACTAATACAACTGACGGGGGGCGATAAACACCATGGAACACAATGAAAGTCAATCTTAACCACTATAATAAAATCATCTGTTACCTTCTAACAGGATGGCAGCACACTCTCATAGACCTCCACTCAAAAAAGTGCTTCTCGGGCGGACTGATTTTGAGCGAAGTAAATCATCTCGCTTTGCCTCTTCCTCTCTGTTTAAATACACCACCCTATTTCATTTTTCTACGGTCTCCTGACCCATGAGGAGAACTGCAATGGATGGCGAGCTGGCACTGATGAATTCATTGCTCAGTCTAAAGATTCCATCAGAAATGTTGTGTGGGCTGTCATCATTGAGTAAGTGGGAACTTAACCACAAACTTCATCTCGTACAAGGCAGTCAGACGGCAGGGATGGCAGGCGCCGGTGAGATGCCTTGAATGGACAGTGAACTGTGCTGCCTGCCTGCCACCGGAGGACCTGCTCATCTGCCCCCCTGTTGACCAACCCTTCCCTCTGCTCCAGCTATGTGGATCCCTCTCGACTGTTGCTCCATCTGTTGGAGGCTTGAAACACCCAAAACGTTAGACTCTATCTGACAATTGTCGTAGTCCAGACCTACTCTCCGTATGTAGCTACACTTTGAGATTCTCTTTGCAATGAAGCTGAATAAATTATTATTATGAGGCTGAGAGAAAATGTTGCAGTTTTAAAGCTCATTTCCTGTCATTCTAAAAAATGACGCGTTCATATGCTATCTGGGGGGCCTGACCCCCCCAACAAAAGAACATGCCAGTTCGACAACACACATTTCCTCCGGAAGGAAAGGAGAAGATATCAGATCAAAGTGATATTTTCTCTACAGGGGAAAAAAAAGCTGAATATTATTAAAAAGACTTTGACATTATTATTATTATTTTACTTGGTCTTATAATAATTCCACCAGAAATAAAATCACAGTCAAGCAATCAGACTAAAACCCCTACGCCTTTTCATCTGGTGCCAAAACATTGTATTATTCATGTCTCATCACAAAGTTTGTGTGAGTGACTGATTTCCATTTCATTAAGTGTTTTATAGAGTCCTTTAATCAGAATGGTTTCTCCATCTGAGAGAGTGCCCAGTGCAGAGTGTTGTCTGAGAGAGTGCCCAGTGCAGTGTGTTGTCTGAGAGAGTGCCAGTGCAGTGTGTTGTCTGAGAGAGTGCCCAGTGCAGTGTGTTGTCTGAGAGAGTGCCCAGTGCAGTGTGTTGTCTGAGAGAGTGCCCAGTGCAGTGTGTTGTCGAGCTCCATCACGTTGCCAGTCAGCTAGCAACACAGATCTGTTTAGCCTGGGCGTTTATCCATTCAACCCCATTAATATGTGTAGCATTGAGAATCTATTAGGCCAGCAGGCAAACAGAACAAACCCTAAAAGCCAATTAAGGTTTAGAGAGAGAAAATGAGCGACCATGAAAATCCTTGATAATAACAAGAACACTAAACTGCACTAACACAGCCCTTTGAAAACACCCTTAACCTACCACAGGCGAGCAGATTCAATGGAGATTTATTCAGTTTTCCCCTCCAATGCCAAACCCAGCCAGGTGACTCATTAGTAGAGTGAGAGGGTTTTGAAGGTTATCTGTTGTGACGGCTGAATCACGTTGAGCACTTACTGAAAAAGTAGGCCTATTCACTGTCATCAAGTGCAGGGTGAGCATCATGTACTTTCAGTTAGTTGGAAGCTAGGTTTTGTGGCTACTGGCTAGATCAGGGCTCTCCAACGCTCTTCCCGGAGAGCAACCGTCCTGTAGGTTTTCCCTCCAATCCTAATCTAGCGTACCCAATTCTAATAATTAGCTGGTTGATAAACTGACATTTCACATTCTTAAAATAAAGTGGTGATCCTAACTGACCTAAGACAGGGAATTTTTTACGATTAAATGTCAGGAATTGTGAAAAACTGAGTTTAAATGTATTTGGCCAAGCTCTCTCTCTCTCTCTCTCTCTCTCTCTGTCTGCCTATTGTCTCTGTCTCGGTCTCTGTCTCTCTCTGGCTATGAAAAGCCAACTGACATTTACTCCTGAGGTACTGACCTGTTGCACCCTCTACAACCACTGTGATTATTATTTGACCCTGCTGGTCATCTATGAACGTTTGAACATCTTGAAGAACAATCTGGCCTTAATGGCCATGTACTCTTATTATCTCCACCCTACACAGCCAGAAGAGGACTGGCCACCCCTCAGACCCTGGTTCCTCTAGGTTTCTTTCTAGGTTCCTGTCTTTCTAGGGAGTTTTTACTAGCCACCGTGCTTCTACATCTGCATTGCTTGCTGTTTGAGGTTTTAGGCTGGGTTTCTTTATAGCACTTTGTGACATCTGCTGATGTTAAAAGGGCTTTATAAATACATTTGATGGATTGATTGATCTAGGTGCTGCTGTAGGCCCTCCTTGGTTGGGGACTGAAGCACCAGATCATCAGCAAACAGTAGACATTTGACTTCAGATTCTAGTACGATGAGGCCAGGTGCTGCAGACTGTTCTAGTGCCCTCGCCAATTTAGTTGATATACATGTTGAAGAGGGTGGGGCTCAAGCTGCATCCCTGTCTCACCCCACGGCCCTGTGGAAAGATGTGTGTGTTTTTTGCCAATTTTAACTGCACACTTGTTGTTTGTGTACATGGATTTTATAATGTCGTATGTTTTTCCCCCAACACCACTTTGTATCGCAGACCCTCATGCCAAATTGAGTCAAAAGCTTTTTTGAAATCAACAAAGCATGAGAAGACTTTGCCTTTGTTTTGTTAGTTAATTAGGGTGTGCAGGGTGAATACGTGGTCGGTCGTACGGTAATTTGGTCTCTCTCTCTCACTCAGCCTCTCTCTCAGCCTCTCTGGTTGAAAGGCCACATCTGCTAGTAGCACAGCCTCCTGTAGTTAAGTGTGGGTCTATCTCAGCGACACCCTGTAATCCAAAGACGGATGTTACTAGCCTACTATTTTAGCACCACTCTAATGACATGGTTGTTTGAGGTGCTGGATATATCCATGGATATTTATCTAGTATCTTCCCTGTATAGATAATCTGTCGGCTTGCGGTCATTGCCCTGAGTCTACTGCATCCTTTCTTTTCATCCTCAAACAAAACAAATAAGTAACAAGAGATACTTTTTCAGGTACGGCTTAAAGTGGTCCTATGGACAGATACTCCAATCTCTCCGCTGTGGAGCTTTGCAGCTCCTTCAGGGTCATCTTTGGTGTATTTGTTGCCTCTCTGATTAATGCCCTCCTTGTCTGGTCCGTGAGTTTTAGTGGGCGGCCCTCTCTTGGCAGGTTTGTTGTGGTGCCATATTCTTTCCATTTTTTAATAATGGATTTAAATGGTGCTCCGTGGGATGTTCAAAGTTTCTGATATTTTTATATAACTCAACCCTGATCTGTACTTCTCCACAACTTTGTCCCTGACCTGTTTGGAGAGCTCCTTGGTCTTCATGGTGCCGCTTGCTTGGTGGTGCCCCTTGTTTAGTGGTGTTGCAGACACTGGGGCCTTTCAGAACAGGTGTATATATACTGAGATCATGTGACAGATCATGTGACACTTAGATTACACACAGGTTGACTTTATTTACATTTACATCATTCAGCAGACGCTCTTATCCAGAGCGACTTACAAATTGGTGCATTCAATTTATGATAGCCAGTTGGACAACAGCTTTTTTTTTGGGGGGATTACTTTTATACTATTTCAGGTATTCCTTAAAGAGGTAGGGTTTCAAGTGTCTCCGGAAGGTGGTCAGTGACTCCGCTGTCCTGGTGTCGTGGGGAGCTTCTTCCACCATTGGGGTGCCAGAGCAGCGAATAGCTTTGACTGGGCTGAGCTGGAACTGTGCTTCCGTAGAGGTATGGGAGCTAGCAGGCCAGAGGTGGATGAACGTAGTGCCCTCGTTTGGGTGTAGGGTCTGATCAGAGCCTGAAGGTAAGGAGGTGCCGTTCCCCTCACAGCTCCGTAGGCAAGCACCATGGTCTTGTAGTAGATGCGAGCCTCAACTGGAAGCCAGTGGAGTGTGCGGAGGAGCGGGGTGACATGAGAGAACTTGGGAAGGTTGAACATATGAGTAGCAACTAGCCAACTCTTTTCATTACTCTAATAATGTGCAAACACCTCTGTACAATAACAAAGCATATTACACTAGAAACAGTAACAAAACTATAGTATAGTATTTTACAATTCGCTTACATGACGCACGAGCAAACTAATACAACTGACGGGGGCGATAAACACCATGGAACACAATGAAAGTCAATCTTAACCACTATAATAAAATAATCTGTTACCTTCTAACAGGATGGCAGCACACTCTCATAGACCTCCACTCAAAAAAGTGCTTCTCGGGCGGACTGATTTTGAGCGAAGTAAATCATCTCGCTTTGCCTCTTCCTCTCTGTTTAAATACACCACCCTATTTCATTTTTCTACGGTCTCCTGACCCATGAGGAGAACTGCAATGGATGGCGAGCTGGCACTGATGAATTCATTGCTCAGTCTAAAGATTCCATCAGAAATGTTGTGTGGGCTGTCATCATTGAGTAAGTGGGAACTTAACCACAAACTTCATCTCGTACAAGGCAGTCAGACGGCAGGGATGGCGAGGCGCCGGTGAGATGCCTTGAATGGACAGTGAACTGTGCTGCCTGCCTGCCACCGGAGGACCTGCTCATCTGCCCCCCTGTTGACCAACCCTTCCCTCTGCTCCAGCTATGTGGATCCCTCTCGACTGTTGCTCCATCTGTTGGAGGCTTGAAACACCCAAAACGTTAGACTCTATCTGACAATTGTCGTAGTCCAGACCTACTCTCCGTATGTAGCTACACTTTGAGATTCTCTTTGCAATGAAGCTGAATAAATTATTATTATGAGGCTGAGAGAAAATGTTGCAGTTTTAAAGCTCATTTCCTGTCATTCTAAAAAATGACGCGTTCATATGCTATCTGGGGGGCCTGACCCCCCCAACAAAAGAACATGCCAGTTCGACAACACACATTTCCTCCGGAAGGAAAGGAGAAGATATCAGATCAAAGTGATATTTTCTCTACAGGGGAAAAAAAAAGCTGAATATTATTAAAAAGACTTTGACATTATTATTATTATTTTACTTGGTCTTATAATAATTCCACCAGAAATAAAATCACAGTCAAGCAATCAGACTAAAACTCCTACGCCTTTTCATCTGGTGCCAAAACATTGTATTATTCATGTCTCATCACAAAGTTTGTGTGAGTGACTGATTTCCATTTCATTAAGTGTTTTATAGAGTCCTTTAATCAGAATGGTTTCTCCATCTGAGAGAGTGCCAGTGCAGAGTGTTGTCTGAGAGAGTGCCCAGTGCAGTGTGTTGTCTGAGAGAGTGCCAGTGCAGTGTGTTGTCTGAGAGAGTGCCCAGTGCAGTGTGTTGTCTGAGAGAGTGCCCAGTGCAGTGTGTTGTCTGAGAGAGTGCCCAGTGCAGTGTGTTGTCTGAGAGAGTGCCCAGTGCAGTGTGTTGTCTGAGAGAGTGCCCAGTGCAGTGTGTTGTCTGAGAGAGTGCCCAGTGCAGTGTGTTGTCTGAGAGAGTGCCCAGTGCAGTGTGTTGTCTGAGAGAGTGCCCAGTGCAGTGTGTTGTCTGAGAGAGTGCCCAGTGCAGTGTGTTGTCTGAGAGAGTGCCCAGTGCAGTGTGTTGTCTGAGAGAGTGCCCAGTGCAGTGTGTTGTCTGAGAGAGTGCCCAGTGCAGTGTGTTGTCTGAGAGAGTGCCCAGTGCAGTGTGTTGTCTGAGAGAGTGCCCAGTGCAGTGTGTTGTCTGAGAGAGTGCCCAGTGCAGTGTGTTGTCTGAGAGAGTGCCAGTGCAGTGTGTTGTCGAGCTCCATCACGTTGCCAGTCAGCTAGCAACACAGATCTGTTTAGCCTGGGCTTTATCCATTCAACCCCATTAATATGTGTAGCATTGAGAATCTATTAGGCCAGCAGGCAAACAGAACAAACCCTAAAAGCCAATTAAGCTTTAGAGAGAGAAAATGAGCGACCATGAAAACCCTTGATAATAACAAGAACACTAAACTGCACTAACACAGCCCTTTGAAAACACCCTTAACCTACCACAGGCGAGCAGATTCAATGGAGATTTATTCAGTTTTCCCCTCCAATGCCAAACCCAGCCAGGTGACTCATTAGTAGAGTGAGAGGGTTTTGAAGGTTATCTGTTGTGACGGCTGAATCACGTTGAGCACTTACTGAAAAAGTAGGCCTATTCACTGTCATCAAGTGCAGGGTGAGCATCATGTTCTTTCAGTTAGTTGGAAGCTAGGTTTTGTGGCTACTGGCTAGATCAGGGCTCTCCAACGCTGTTCCCGGAGAGCAACCGTCCTGTACGTTTTCCCTCCAATCCTAATCTAGCGTACCCGATTCTAATAATTAGCTGGTTGATAAACTGAATCAGGTTAGTATAAAAGCTGAAATAAATAATTCTCTCTACTATTATTCTGACATTTCACATTCTTAAAATAAAGTGGTGATCCTAACTGACCTAAGACAGGGAATTTTTTACGATTAAATGTCAGGAATTGTGAAAAACTGAGTTTAAATGTATTTGGCCAAGCTCTCTCTCTCTCTCTCTGTCTGTCTGCCTATTGTCTCTGTCTCTGTCTCTCTCTGGCTATGAAAAGCCAACTGACATTTACTCCTGAGGTACTGACCTGTTGCACCCTCTACAACCACTGTGATTATTATTTGACCCTGCTGGTCATCTAAGAACGTTTGAACATCTTAAAGAACAATCTGGCCTTAATGGCCATGTACTCTTATTATCTCCACCCTACACAGCCAGAAGAGAACTGGCCACCCCTCAGACCCTGGTTCCTCTCTAGGTTTCTTTCTAGGTTCCTGTCTTTCTAGGGAGTTTTTACTAGCCACCGTGCTTCTACATCTGCATTGCTTGCTGTTTGAGGTTTTAGGCTGGGTTTCTTTATAGCACTTTGTGACATCTGCTGATGTAAAAAGGGCTTTATAAATACATTTGATGGATTGATTGATCTAGGTGCTGCTGTAGGCCCTCCTTGGTTGGGGACTGAAGCACCAGATCATCAGCAAATAGTAGACATTTGACTTCAGATTCTAGTACGATGAGGCCAGGTGCCGCAGACTGTTCTAGTGCCCTCGCCAATTTAGTTGATATACATGCTGAAGATGGTGGGGCTCAAGCTGCATCCCTGTCTCACCCCACGGCCCTGTGGAAAGATGTGTGTGTTTTTTGCCAATTTTAACTGCACACTTGTTGTTTGTGTACATGGATTTTATAATGTCGTATGTTTTTCCCCCAACACCACTTTGTATCGCAGACCCTCATGCCAAATTGAGTCAAAAGCTTTTTTGAAATCAACAAAGCATGAGAAGACTTTGCCTTTGTTTTGTTAGTTAATTAGGGTGTGCAGGGTGAATACGTGGTCGGTCGTACGGTAATTTGGTCTCTCTCTCTCACTCAGCCTCTCTCTCAGCCTCTCTGGTTGAAAGGCCACATCTGCTAGTAGCACAGCCTCCTGTAGTTAAGTGTGGGTCTATCTCAGCGACACCCTGTAATCCAAAGACGGATGTTACTAGCCTACTATTTTAGCACCACTCTAATGACATGGTTGTTTGAGGTGCTGGATATATCCATGGATATTTATCTAGTATCTTCCCTGTATAGATAATCTGTCGGCTTGCGGTCATTGCCCTGAGTCTACTGCATCCTTTCTTTTCATCCTCAAACAAAACAAATAAGTAACAAGAGATACTTTTTCAGGTATGAGAGATCGCTTAGAAGATTGCAGGACAAACTATGTGCAGGAAAGAGCTGAGCTATTCAGAGCCACAGATGCGGGAGCACAACCACATTCATCAGTCCCTGTCATGGTTGTCACACGGATAGCCCCAGTGTGTCTGTTGCTCCCTGACAGGTAGTGATGGTGTTGGGACCAGGGGAGATAGGGGCCACCGGGAGGAGGGAGGGGGGTTAGAATGGACTGGTGCTGGGGCCAGGGGAGATAGGGGCCACCGGGAGGAGGGAGGGGGGTTAGAATGGACTGGTGCTGGGGCCAGGGGAGATAGGGGCCACCGGGAGGAGCGTTAGAATGGACTGGTGCTGGGGCCAGGGGAGAGAGGGGCCACGGGAGGAGGGAGGGGGGTTAGAATGGACTGGTGCTGGAGCCAGGGGAGAGAGGGGCCACCGGGAGGAGGGAGGGGGGGTAGAATGGACTGGTGCTGGAGCCAGGGGAGAGGGGCCACCGGGAGGAGGGAGGGGGTTAGAATGGACTGGTGCTGGAGCCAGGGAGAGAGGGGCCACCGGGAGGAGGGAGGGGGGTTAGAATGGACTGGTGCTGGAGCCAGGGGAGAGAGGGGCCACCGGGAGGAGCGTTAGAATGGACTGGTGCTGGAGCCAGGGGAGAGAGGGGCCACCGGGAGGAGGGTTAGAATGGACTGGTGCTGGAGCCAGGGGAGAGAGGGGCCACCGGGAGGAGGGTTAGAATGGACTGGTGCTGGAGCCAGGGAGAGAGGGGCCACCGGGAGGAGGGAGGGGGGTTAGAATGGACTGGTGCTGGAGCCAGGGGAGAGAGGGGCCACCGGGAGGAGGGAGGGGGTTAGAATGGACTGGTGCTGGAGCCAGGGGAGAGAGGGGCCACCGGGAGGAGGGAGGGGGGTTAGAATGGACTGGTGCTGGAGCCAGGGGAGAGAGGGGCCACCGGGAGGAGGGAGGGGGTTAGAATGGACTGGTGCTGGAGCCAGGGGAGAGAGGGGCCACCGGGAGGAGCGTTAGAATGGACTGGTGCTGGAGCCAGGGGAGAGAGGGGCCACCGGGAGGAGGGAGGGGGCTATCAGTAGACACATATGCATATCCTAGCCTTCAAACATGATACCCTGTATAAACGTCCTACCACGTCTTTCAAACAACGTTAAACACAAACATTAAACAACATAGCATCAACCAGACCAGCAGTATAATAGGAGTGGTGCTACTGAGTGGTGAATTAAGGATGATGTAGAGTGTGATTGTTTCCCAGATAGCACTACTAGACAAACACACATCAGGCTAAATGACATGTCTGACAAGAGAATGGGGCCTGGAGATGATGAGAGAGAGATGAGTGGAGGAAGAGATATGGAGCCATCCGGCCGACTGAGACCTAGAGTGCGTCCCAAAATGGCACCCTATTCACTATATAGCGCACTATAAAAGAGGTTACCATTTGGAATGCAGCCCTGCAGCGGCTCTTATTGCCACACTATTTAAATGTTTCACTTTCTCTCCCCCACTTTATATTGACAGGGACAGTACTAACAGTCTTAAGCGATACAGAAACGACTACTTCAGAAATGGCCTTGGAGAAGCAGAAGCTGCATCAACATCGTCAGTGTACTTAAATCACCACTTCAGTGACATCATGACGATGTCTGGATAGACCCATATCCTTCAGACATGTATCTACTTCCATCTTCCTTTGCAGTCAGAGCAGTAAAGCACACCGTTAAGTCTTCATCATCATCATAGCAGAGAGCCGGCCAGCCGGAGGGCATTATAATCATATCTCTCTCTGTGTAAATGAGGCCTAACTCTGAGCCCAGTGGTAGTCAGCAACAGAAAGCTAGAAAGACAGAAAGCTAATGAAGAACAATGATAGCAGACCCATCCAGCCCCATCTGATGTGTTCATATCAAGGCCATCGTGACCGTCGAGTCCAAGTCGGTGGTCAATAATGATTAATGAAGAGGAAGGTATTGTTAATCAATAGAGCTCTACTGCGTAGCTGCCGTCTTGATGGTTCATCGAAACCTGACCAATACTATCCTCTTCAACAACATATATGACTGACTGAGGGAGGTACTGGCATCTCACAGGACAGGGGTGGTCGATAGGGCTTTGAGTAACTGTCCTCAGTGGCCTGTCAGGCTGACCAGATCTGTGGTTGGGACAGGGCATGAGGCCAGCAAGGACTGACAATACTATGTGTCTCATACAACTCATTGAGATGTTCAAAGTCAAACATGCCTGCTTGGAGACAAAGTGGATCGGTTAAGAAAGACAGAAAGAAAGAAAGAAAGAAAGGAAGAAAGAAAGAGAGAAAGCGAGAGAGCGAGAAGAGAGAGAGAGATGTATGGCCCACAGGCTGACTGGAGCCTTTTCTAGTGATTGATGTTGGACATTACCCCCAGTTCCCTCTGTGTGGGGAGCTGCAGGACAGGCAAAACCCTAACGATAAATCACAACCCCCCCAAAATGCCCTCATTCCATTAGAAACTTGATAGCTCACTCTCTTAATTAAGACCCATTCAATAAGAGTGGGGGGAACAGTTTCTGTGTGCGTGCACATGTGTGTGTGCGCTCGTGTGTATTGTGGAAAACGTAGTTATGGGAAAGCAGTCTTCCTAATTAGACCACTGGTTGGTTTCTGACTGATTCCGCTGTCTGTCTCACTCTGGTTTGGGTTACAGACTACAGAGATACTGAAACCCTGTTCTAAATATCCTGTATAGGATCTCCTGTAATAGATACTTCAGATGGCTAGACACCGCAGAGTTTATTGAGCTCAATAAAGCAACTTTAGCTCTGAAAACACAACCATCATTTAATCAAAAGGACTATTAAAAGATCAGTCTTTTTCCTTCAACCCCGATCAGACTGGGCCTCTGCTCATCTCTGGTTTCTCCCGGGCCTGCCTGCTGATTGTTACAGCATTATAAATGTCTGCTACTCTACCTGTGGTTGCGCCTCTTCTCTTCAGGGTGGCTGTTAGTTTCATGGAGTAAATAGTAGTGTTGCACGGTAAACCAAAACGTCTGTACTTTTTCGATACTAGAACATGAAAAACGGATCGGTACTAGAATTTTTGTTACTTTCGGTACTTCTGTCAAATGTGCTCACGGGTCAAGTCTGTATCAGCGCAGCCGATTGTCCCCCTTATAACACGAGCGCACCGTGCCCACTCCACTTAGCCTGCACTGGGAGTCTAGGCTGCATCATGTTAGCTCCCCACTCATGCTGCACAGAAGTTAACACACTTGTATAATGCGACACGGCATGTAGAAATGTTGAAACTGTTAAGCTAGAGAGATCTGTTTTTTTGGATGCGTCTCAATCAACCAATCTGTGGAAAGGTGAGACTCTCACAAACACGTACATGACGGTTGTTCTGCTCACAAGACTCGTCTGAAGGTCCCCTGGTATATTTTTTTATACTGTACTTCAGAGGGTCTTAAAATTTTAATCAAATAGCTAAATTATCCTTGGTATGACCTTATTAAAACAATTACATATAACTTAGAAGAACCCCACCACACACTCCTATTGAATATGCATTCACCTGTATTGTGAATAGGCCTAGGCTCCATCTTGATTTACCCAGTTTATCAATAAAGATTTACCATTGAAATAAATGATTACCATTATGTTACGTAGTTCGACTGGTAAAAACAAAGTCAAATTGATTGTATGATTGTATAAATGATTCATTAATGCATACATTGCTGTCTCTGAATAACGTTGACATCAAAACATTAAAATGTAATGATATTGAACTCAAAAGATGCCCAACAAATGAACTGAACATTAGCTGAGGTTGTCTGGATCAAGGGCCATTCTGTGACTTTGGCTAATAAGCCTTCTGTTTTGCCGTGGTATTGTTTTGGGATCGTGATGGTATCGCGTATCGTGATGGTATTGAATATCGTGATGGTATTGAATATCGTGATGGTATCGCGTATCGTGATACTAAACCTGGTATCTGTACCGAAGTCAAAATTCTGTTAGTGTGACAACACTATTAAATAGTGACATATTGTAATCTAAACACAGCAGATCGCCGGAACAGAGTGTGACAGGCAGCTAGTAATATTTCACGTGAATCATCCTCTATCTACTAGAGGATCAACCGCAGCATGACAACCACACCATGACAAGCACACCATGACAACCACCCCACAACACACCACCCCGCAACCGCCAGAGGGGGGGGGGGGCGGAGAGAGAAACCTGCCCGGCGGACACTGACACATTTCTTTATGTGCAAATGAGAAAATATCACACTGTCTTCCAAACACTATTATCCACAGTTCAGGGGTGTGAGGCCAGACAGAGAGCTGGGCGGTCTGGCTAGCTGTCGGCTCAGAGGAGTATTACAGTAGATGAGAGAGAGAGAGACGTAGAGAGAGAAAGACAGGGGCAACACGACCCCTAATTAGAGACGGACACATTACTGACATCCTGAGCAGATAAAGGAAGCTCCCTTCACTAGACTTCATCAATCCCTGCATGTAATCAATCACCCTGTCAATCAATGACAACTCCGGCTGTTACTGTATCAACCAGAGACAGGGGAAGAGGAGAATAAAGAGGGTTGTGTGTGCGCATGTGTTTGTGTGTCAGGGTTTCCATTAGGAAAATTTGGCGCCGGACATCGTGACCGGCAACATTTTAATTTACCGGGCATCCATATGCATTGGGTGACTAATGCATTAGGGCGTCCACCCACGGTGCTCAAAATCAAATTTCGATTATTGTAATTAATTTTTAAGTTGCCCTTAAAAACGGGAAGCATAGAAACAGCGCACATAGAACAGATCTACCTCTTCTTAGACTTGCTTTCAAGTAGAATGATAGATCTTTAACTCACATCTCTATGTGAATTTGGTGGAGTCGCCCACAAAAGTTACATATTGCCATTTTAACAGACTAGAAATTAGTGTTTTACTGAAAAGCAAAACATTACCCATTGCGTCTTCATCCCTGCTATAAACCATAAATGAACATTATTTAAAAAATAAATAAAAACATTTAGCCTAGAAGAACAAGTCGCCTACACAGTAATAAAACACAACTCAAAAATATAGTAGTTGTATACTGAACAAAAATATAAACGCAACATGTAAAGTGTTGGTCCCATGTTTCATGAGCTGAAATAAAAGATCCCAGAAATGTTCCATATGCACAAAAAACTTATTTCTCTCAAATTTTGTGCACAAATTAGTTTACATCCCTGTTAGTGAACATTTCTCTTTTGCCAAGATAATCCATCAACCTGACAGGTGTGGCATATCAAGAAGCTGATTAAACAGCATGATCATACACAGGTGCACCTTGTGCTGGGGACAAAAGGCCACTTTAAAATGTGCAGTTCTGTCACACAACACAATGCTACAGATGTCTCAAGCTTTGAGGGAGCGTGTAATTGGCATGCTGACTGAAGGAATGTCCACCAGAGCTGTTGCCAGAGAATTGAATGTTCATTTCCCTACCATAAGCCGCCTCCAACGTCGTCTTAGAGAATTTGGCAGTACATCCAACCGGCCTCACAACGACAGACCATGTGTAACCACGCCAGCCCAGGACCTCAACATCCGGCTTCTTCGTCTGAGATCAGCCACCCGGAACGCTGATGAAACTGAGGAGTATTTCTGTCTGTAATAAAGCCCTTTTGTGGGGAAAAACGTATTCTGATTGGCTGGGCCTGGCTCCCCAGTGGGTGGGCCTATGCCATCCTAGGCTCACCCATGGCTGCGCCCCTGCCCAGTCATGTGAAATCCATAGATTAGGGCCTAATTAATTTTTTGCAATTGACTGATTTCCTTATATGAACTGTAACTCAGTAAAATCGTTGAAATTGTTGCATGTTGCGTTTATATTTTTGTTCAGTATAATTAATAAATAACAAAACACAGCTGTTTTCAAAAACAATCTAGGTCTCTCTAGGCATGAACATTTGAATTAAGCCTAATAACTAACAAAACATGGCTGTCTATGAACACCAGGGCCGGCCTGTCATGGCTAGAAGGGATCCAACTTTTGTCATGAACGGACCGGCCCAACACACTCCTTTAGTAGTGGTTTCTTTGCAGCAATTCGACCATCAAGGCCTGATTCATGCAGTCTCCTCTGAACAGTTGATGTTGAGATGTGTCTGTTACTTGAACTCTGTGAAGCATTTATTTGGGCTGCAACCTGAGGCTGGTAACTCTAATTAACTTATCCTCTGCAGCAGAGGTAACTCTGGGTCTTCCATTCCTGTGGCGGTCCTCATGAGAGCCAGTTTCATCATAGCGCTTGATGGTTTTTGCGACTGCACTTCAAAAACTTTCAAAGTTCTTGAAATGTTCCAGATTGACTGACCTTCATGTCTTAAAGTAATGATGGACTGTCATTTCTCTTTGCTTATTTGAGCTGTTCTTGCCATAATATGGACTTGGTCTTTTACCAAATAGGGCTATCTTCTGTATACCAGCCCTACCTTGTCACAACACAACTGATTGGCTCAAACGCATTAAGAAGGAAATAAATTCCACAAATTAACTTATAACAAGGCACACCTGTTAATTGAAATGCATTCCAGGTGACTACCTCATGAAGATGGTTGAGATAATGCCAAGAGTGTGCAAAGCTGCCATCAAGGCAAAGGGTGGCTACTTTGAAAAATCTAAAATCTCAAATATATTTTGATTTGTTGAACACCTTTTTGGTTACTACATGAATCCATGTGTGTTATTTCATAGTTTTGATGTCTTCACTATTATTCTACAATGTAGAAAACAGTAAAAAATAAAGCAAAACCCTGGAATTAGTAGGTGTGTCCAAACTTTTGGCTGGTACTGTACGTGGCTTATTGATAACAACTCTGTTTTCTACTATAGGCAGTTGGCTGCCTAGTGATTGTAACACTGTAACTCTACGATGTGAATAGTTGGCAACGATGTTTTGTTTCCAAGTGCTACTGAATAAGCTCAACTGAAATGCACCAATTGTGCATGATAAACATAATTACTCTACTCTGGTCTATCAATCCATTCGACATCTTTATACTATACATGACACAGGGGCGCTATATGTTTATCTTGCCTAGGGCAGCAGCATAACTGCTAGGACCGGACCTCACGAACACAATCATTTGCTTCTAATTTACTTGCGTTTGCGATGGACCTTGGCCTGCTTAAAGTGGGCCGCTGCTATTAGGAAGTCCAACTCCTTGGAGAAGCTTGCTATGCGAATCAGCCTCGTTACTTTGTCCTTAAGAAGGCGCGATCTTTAGGCAGTCTTTACTCTGTTTTGGAGAAAGAATCACCTCACTGCGGGCACTCTGGAAACGGGGATATTCAACACAATCGTCGCCAATTTTGCCCAGTCGGGGTACACTTAGCTGAAGTCCCTTCAGAGGACCTCGTGTCTTTTGTATATGTAAAAAGAGAAAAACGCCTGACACTAATGTCTAAACAGCTTGAGGATTTATCAGCCTATGAAGTATATTTGCCTTTGATGTTGGAGAACATTGACTAGTATTCCCATCAATGAATAAAAAGCATTATTTAGCAATGGATTTGTTCTTTTATTTTATATTTTTGGGCTGGCAACAATTTGGTTTATCAGCTTTTCATTATAAAAAAAAGAGAAGTATATATATATATATATATATATCTGCCAAAAGCCGGCATTTACCGGTTAATGGAAACCCTGATGTGTGTGTGTGTGTGTGTGTGTGTGTGTGTAGGGGCATTACAGTCCCATAATTAAAACCACTATGTGGTCACAGCGATCCCAGACAGCCTGATTTGTGTGTTCATCCAAAGCAACTAGAGGGAAACCAATGTGAGTGTTGATTCTGAGGAGGAAGGAGGGAGAGGTGGCAGAAGATGTGTTTGTTGTTTGTGCTCGAGATTAAACTCTGCTGAAGGAGTGGAGAGTGAGCATTGGAGAGGAGAGATGGAGAAACAATAGAGATAAAGAGAGAGATAGAGAAAGACCAAAGCAGAGCTCCCCAGTTCCCCCTCCAGCGACTGTATCAAAAAGTAATTATTTACAACAGAGGGACACAGGCAACACCCCCCTTTCCCTGCCCCTTCCCTTCACCACATATCACATTCAAGGCAAGCCACGACACTGCAATTTCAAACACAACAGAATTTCCCATATCAGAAAGTTGGAAAGTTGGAAAAGCAACAGCTTTGAGGGCATAAACAATAATACAAATGTAAAAGCAACAAACAGCTGCTGGTTGGTTTAGGACTCTGAGGTCTGTGTCTGCTTTATACTTAATGAAAGGCTTTCTGACTGGAGACTGAACAGTCGGTCTTGTTTCAGTTAACATATACAGCGCATTCAGAAAGTATTCAGACCCCTTGACATTTTCCACATTTTGTTACATTACAGCCTAATTCTAAAATTGATGAAATTATTCCCCCCCCCCATCATTCTACACACAATACCCCATAATGACAAAGCAAAAACAGGTTTAGACATTTTTGCAAATAAAAAATAAAAGTATTCAGACCCTTTACTCAGTACTTTGTTCAGGCACCTTTGGGAGTGATTACAGCCTTGAGGCTTCTTGGGTATGACGCTACAAGCTTGGCACACCTGTGTTTGGGGAGTTTCTCCCATTCTTCTCTGTAGATCTTCTCAAGCTCTGTCAGGTTGGATGGGGTGCTTCGCTGCACAGCTATTTTCAGGTCTCTCCAGAGATGTTAGATCGGGATCATGTCCGGGCTCCGGCTGGACCCCTCAAGGACATTTAGAGACTTGTCCCGAAGCCACTCCTATGTTGTCTTGGCTGTGTGCTTAGGGTCGTTGTCCTGTTGGAAGGTGAACCTTCGCCCCAGTCTGAGGTCCTGAGCGCTCTGGAGCAGGTTTTCATCAAGGATCTCTCTGTACTTTGCTCCCATCATCTTTCCCTCGATCCTGACTAGTCTCCCAGTCCCTGCCGCTGAAAACCATCACCACAGCATGATGCTGCCACCACCATGCTTCACCGTAGAGATGGTGCCAGGTTTCCTCCAGACGTGATGCTTGGCATTCAGGCCAGAGTGTTCAATCTTGGTTTCATCAGACCAGAGAATCTTGTTTCTTATGGTCTGAGAGTCCTTTAGGCGCCTTTTGGCAAACTCCAAGCGGGCTGTCATGTGCCTTTTACTGAGGAGTGGCTTGCATCTGGCCACTCTACCATAAAGGCCTGATTGATGGAGTGCTGCAGAGATGGTTGTCCTTCTGGAAGGTTCTCCCATCTCCACAGAGGAACTCTGGAGCTCTGTCAGAGTGACCATCGGGTTCTTGGTCACCTCCCTGACCAAGGCCCTTCTCCCCAGACTGCTCAGTTTGGCTGGGCGGCCAGCTCTAGGAAGAGTCTTGGTGGTTCCAAACTTCTTCCATTTAAGAATGGTGGAGGCCACTGTGTTCTTGGGGACCTTCATTGCTGCAGACATTTTTGGGTACCCTTCCCCAGATCTGAGCCTCGACATAATCCTGTCTCGGAGCTCTATGGACAATTCCTTCAAACTCATGGCTTGGTTTTTGCTCTGACATGCACTGTCAACTGTGGGACCTTATATAGACAGGTGTGTGCCTTTCCAAATCAATTGAATTTACCACAGGTGGACTCCAGTCATGTTGTAGAAACATCTCAAGGATGATCAATGGAAACAGGATGCGCCTGAGCTCAATTTCGAGTCTCATAGCAAAGGGTCTGAATACTTATGTAAATAAGGTATGTTTTTTATATTTGTATAAATGTGCAATAAAAATATATAAATAAACTTTTTAGAATAAGCCTGTAACGTAACAAAATGTGGAACAAGTCAAGGGGTCTGAATACTTTCCGAATGCACTGTAGATCATAGAGAAAGACAGCCTACAGTAGTACTGATGGGGAGGGAAGGGAGAATGGATCAATGCTCTCAACAGGCTTCAATACTACATTTATGTTTGTTTTAAACATACCAGCTCCCAAAACAGCCAGTCAGCCACGAGCCAAACAAAGACAGATCCTGCTACTGATTGGAGCTGACACAGGAAGCGAGTAAGAGGAAAATAGAAAAACTGAAGAAAAAAAGGGAATCAATTCACAGAGAGACAACAGACATTTAGAACAATCCTTCTGACAGTTGCCAAGGCGACATGTAGTGTCTTTTGTCTGTGCGTGCCGTGTGGTGCGCTAGGCTAGGTGGAGAGATAAGATATGTTCAGTCTCCAGTGAGAGGCATGTGGTCAACTCAGTCAGCTCCATACCTCATTAAGGTACCACTCCAACCATACAGGCATGGAACCTAACCAGTAACTAGCTCCAACATCCACTCAGTCACACCAACCAGTCAGTAACCTGTCAGTAACCTGTCAGTAACGGTCATTCACACCAGAGGATTGTAAGGGAAATGAAGAGAAATCACTAGAGTACCCCAAACCCACCAAAAGGTAGATGTATAAAGGCAATACATTTACGTCATTTAGCAGACGCTCTTATCCAGAGCGACTTACAAATTGGTGCATTCACCCTATAGCCAGTGGGATAACCACTTTACAATTATTATTATTATTATTAAATTTTTTTGGGGGGGGGGGGTAGAAGGATTACTTTATCCTATCCCAGGTATTCCTTAAAGAGGTGGGGTTTCAAATGTCTCCGGAAGGTGGTGAGTGACTCCGCTGTCCTGGTGTCGTGAGGGAGCTTGTTCCACCATTGGGGTGCCAGAGCAGCGAACAGTTTTGACTGGGCTGAGCGGGAACTATGCTTCCGCAGAGGAAGGGGAGCCAGCAGGCCAGAGGTGGATGAACGCAATGCCCTCGTTTGGGTGTAGGGACTGATCAGAGCCTGAAGGTACAGAGGTGCCGTTCCCCTCACAGCTCCATAGGCAAGCACCATGGTCTTGTAACAGATGCGAGCTTTAACTGGAAGCCAGTGGAGCCAATAGAAACTCAATAGTTATGTTTCTGCTCTGAGAAGGTCACAATAACCCCTGATGAAAAACAGTAATTTCCTCCCATTTGTTCCTCAATGTCATTCTCGAATCACCTTGAAGGCTGAGAATAGAATAGACTCATTCAGGTTTGTTATTTCATTAATTCCCAGCAGTAGCAGACAGACCATAGAGATAGAGGACTCATGATGGATATAACCTGTTTTAGCATGGACATTGCTGTTGAGGGCTTCCACCAATTGAAAGTAATCAACTGGGTGAGGATTCCTATGGGTTGGGCGCAATAAGCCAATGATCGGAGCATTGTCTTCTTCAAATTGGGTCACTTATGGTTTGTAAATGGCTTTAAGCTATGTCACTGCCATCTAGTGGCCACAATAAATAAATGACAAGATTTAGTTCAGGTCTCCAGCAGTGTAGGTGCTGGTAAATCACCAATATTAGCTTTACGCTTTTTTCAAACACAAATGAAGAAAATTCACTACTTTAAAATGGAGATAGGCCTCAATGGCGCAGCCCATGCTGTAACACGCACCATAATGGCACTGATACAAAGATGAGTCACTGATAGAACAATGAGACAGATATTTCACTGGATGTATAAATGTGAAGCATCCGGTTGGCGTTTCCACTCACTACCAAATATGGTAGTGAGAGGAAGCCCACTAGCGGGCAGTGGGAGAAGATGGAACGAGATTGATTTTGGCCAACATTCAGCAAATGTTCTCATCGATTAAACATTTGATCTCAATACAGTTTTCTGTTCCCAAATCTATAATCTGTTATGAACAGAGTGGACTAAGTTTTGTAAACTTGACCCTTTTTATACGTTTTTTAATATCGCGCTGTTTAGTAGGAATGCAAAGGCGAATTGAGCTATTTATTGCACACGCGCACTTCACAGAGTAGGCGTTCCGTAACGGAAATATGCAGATGCGTACTAGAACGTGCCAATAGGATATCGCTAGCTCGTGCTTGGCTCTGCCCACCTCCTTGCCCTGAAGACGGGCCCTGAAGCCAGGGGCACGGGTACAGCTGTGCCAGCACGTGTGCCCTATCATCTGGCCATTGGTCTTCTGTTGTAGTCTTTACCTCCAGCACCCACATTGGGCCAGACAGAAAGGACATACAGCCCACACACACACACGCACGCACGGTACACACACGCACGGTGTACACACGCACACACGCGCACACACACACACACACACACACACACACACACACACACACACGGATCCAGATGGATGTTGCAGCCTCTACCTCTGGAACCAGATGGATGTTACAGCCTCTACCTCTGGAACCAGATGGATGTTGCAGCCTCTACCTCTGGAACCAGATGGATGTTACAGCCTCTACCTCTGGAACCAGATGGATGTTGCAGCCTCTACCTCTGGAACCAGATGGATGTTACAGCCTCTACCTCTGGAACCAGATGGATGTTGCAGCCTCTACCTCTGGAACCAGATGGATGTTACAGCCTCTACCTCTGGAACCAGATGGATGTTGCAGCCTCTACCTCTGGAACCAGATGGATGTTACAGCCTCTACCTCTGGAACCAGATGGATGTTACAGCCTCTACCTCTGGAACCAGATGGATGTTGCAGCCTCTACCTCTGGAACCAGATGGATGTTACAGCCTCTACCTCTGGAACCAGATGGATGTTACAGCCTCTACCTCTGGAACCAGATGGATGTTACAGCCTCTACCTCTGGAACCAGATGAATGTGGATGCTGGAGCCCAATGTTCTATCGGCAGGTGAGCCTGACTGTGACTGTGTGACTGTCTCCTACACTCAGTCCTTCCTCCCAAAGGGCATTGCCAGGCCCTCAGTTCTGTTCTACACTCAACTTCAAACACACAGAACACAGCAGAACAGAAGCAGAGAGCTAGCCTAGCCGGAAAGCCAACAGGCTTTGAGAGTGGAGAGGTTTTTTAATTTCACTTTGAAATGTAATATGCAAAGTCACAATGTAATAGGTCTACATGTCCTAGAGTTCTCAAAGCCTAAGGACTTGAATGGATACCTAGTTAATGTGGAATCCCGTTGCCCATCACAGAGTTGTACAAACATAGAGAGATCTACTCCTCATTAACGTGCGCCAAATCAAAGGCCTTTCATAACATGCCCTTCAAGAGATGGCAAATAGAAGCAGGATGGATGGTTCTTTGGCACATTATGCGACTATCTATGCGAGCGACGCTGAGGCCAAACCTCCTAGTCCTAGCTAGCTACCAAAGATAGTACTTAAAATTGTGCCCACACACAGACCTCTACAGTCAACATCGCTGCCAATAGATGGCCATGTTTGGTGAGAATTCCACAGGGGAAAACATCAAGACTCGGAGAGAGGGGGGAGGGGATCGGGAGGGAGGGGGAGAGAGAGTGAGAGAGAGCAAAAACGAAAATGAATAGGTAAGAAGCAAAGTAAAACACTGTTCTCCCTAGGTAATCACCCACCACCTTGTTCAATGGTCTCAGAGTGGACAGGCCATTATGGAACAGCTGGGGGGGGTGTGATGGAATGACTGAGCCACTGTGTGTTAAAACTGTTAGTTACTGTCAGTGCTGAGGTAGTGATGGTGGATGTAGGCCTAATCATAGAAATAAGAATGAATAGAACGGGCTTGGAAGCTCTAACCCTGGCAATTGACTGGTAAACTCAAATGGTACACTCGCAATGGCTGCCTGGTATTGTGATGCAATAATTTCCATGGTATTTTGGAATGTTCCATCAACTGATGCTGGATTGCCATGGTAATGTAGAATGTTCATTCATATGATGCTAACTGATGTGGCTCATGGAATGGAATGTATTTTATCTAATGTCAGTTGAGTTGACTCAACAAATCACAGCACAGATTGAAGGGTACACATTCTGCTTTTACTTCCTGACATGGATATACTCAAAATGGCTGCCAGTCCCCCCATTATGCCATCATTGACTTGAATGGAGAAACAGTTTCTATTCATTCTTATTTATATGGACCTAATCAATCAGATGCTACTGACATCAAGTATTCATATTAGGAAAATGATGAATCCCAAAGAAAGACTTTGGTTGAACATCCTGTGGCACTGCAGCTGTACATAATACTAAATATTGAAGAGGTAGGAAAGGCATAGGCTACTAAACCTACATTATTCTCTTAATGTCATCTAAAAACAAGACTGGAAAGAGCCACTGAACAAACCAATTGGCAGGTGTGTTTTTCTGTTGCTCATTAGAAAAATCTTTTTTGGGGGTCTTGGTTTCCTGACCGATTCGGCGTTTGGTTAATGAGGTTTGTCCCCCATGAGACACTGTAGACACCGAAGCCTATTTCACTAAGGCGTTAGGTGCAGTAAACATTTTTAAACAAAGTCAGAGCTGCTGGGCGGGTCTGTCTCACTGTCTATGCTATTGGATAGAGAACAATCACCGCAGCTGTTCACCCATGTTAGTGGGCTAATGGACATTGTCAAATCAAAACCCAACCTTCATTTACCCGTTGTGACGCACGCATGTTCCAAACTCCGTTTTAGACGAGACTGACTTTATGACCAAAATTATCCTATTTACACTTTGTAGTATGTTTTGACACTAGAATAACTGTTTCTCATATCGATGCCACATGGGCTGTTTTCAAAGGGATTTGTTGCTTTTTAAAGGCATCAGCGAGGCTTCTTCAGCACCCCCTCCACCCTTTTCCTTTATTTGAATGTGTCATCTTCAAAAGGCGGAACCGTCAGAATGGCTTTCCTGGAGGAGAAAGTGCTTGTGTCATTTCCTTTACGGAGAGAGCAAAAAAAGAAAGGAAACACAAGCCACATCCACCAATTATTTCAGAAAAACGTGTTGCCTGGAGCCATGAATGATGGTGTGCTTTGTTTTTCTCCCGTTGCTCCAAATGTGCACTGATCTCAAGCAGTCGTCTTTAATTTTGCATACCCATCTTAACTGCTATCTGGACACAGTCAGTCAAGCAGGCGAACTGCACCAGTGGGGGTCGATGGGAAGATCGAGAGCACATCCGTCTCAGAGACCCAGGTAATTAACTAAATATAGACTAACATCAGAGTGGAAGTAAAACAGCTCAAATCTGTCCATTCATTTCCAAAGCCTGGATGGAAGAAACCTTAAGCCAACATAATTAAGGAGAATAACATTTCTGTAAGCAGTGGAAAGTCGTCTCTCTCTCTTCCCCTTTCTACTTAACTTGGCCATGCTTGGCCGGTAAGCTGAGGCCCTTATTTCAGTGGTAAGCGAGCGCCTGGGTAAAAGTCACTGAGTGGTGGCGGATGAGAGAGGAAAGGAGAGATAGGGATATTCAGAAGCTCCTGGTAATTACAGCACTGGTTATGGCTGACCCGCAGCACAGGGCCTCGGCTCACAGAACACTTACATTTCGCCCAATTAGAGTTTGAGTTCTGCCACCCTGAGAAATATTCTAAAGGTCACATCTCCGACAAATGAAGAGAGAAAAATATTCTGAAGTTATCAGGACAGAGGCGACAAATGGCAACGCATAGTGAATGTAAATAAGAACTGGGATGATGACACACAAACGCACCAAGTTGTCTTTGTTTCAAATACAAACAAGGCCTTTTGTTCTCTGTGGTAAAGAGAATGCCCTGGGTTCAACCTGCTGTTGTTGTATGACTCTGGAGATCAGTAGATTGTGTCTGGTTGTTTAGTCTCGTAACACCCTTGTGGAGTCTGAGGTGTTACAGACACTGTTTTGATTTTCACCAGTGAGATCAAATATATCACCTCAGGAGACAGAGTGCGCGTCCAAAATGGCCCCCTATTCTCTACTTTTGACCAGAGCCCTATGGGCCCAGTTGAAATGTAGTGGACTATGTAGGGGAACAGGTTAACATTCGGGACGCAACCTGATTCTCAAGGCCTCGGCTGGAGCTTCTCTCCATAATGTAGTTAAAAACACGCAGGAATGGGGTGCGGTGATGGACAGAATGAATATATTTATCTGTTCTGGGTTGAATAAACTCACTCAGGGGAGAAGGACGGACGGAGTAAGGAGAAAAAGTTAAGCTTGGAGAGGAGGGGAGGATGCCCTCTCTCTACCCCTCTCCGTCCGTCTGCTCTCTCAGAGGAGAGGAAAGGAGAGAGAGCAGATGGTCAGGGGATCTCATTTAAGAAAACAGTTCAAAATCCACACAGCCAAATGAAATGACCAAATAGGCAAGTCTAGCAATATTAAAGACTAAACAAGGGATTGTCTTACAGAAATCATTCAGAGACAACAACATTACTTCTTTATATTGGCCCTCATCTCAAAATCCCTGGTGTGGGGGTCCTCCTGTGAAAAGCTGACAGATGGGAGTTAGTTTACCCAGTCAACTATCAGATTGCTTCTCTCAGCTCGATATGCTCGTGCTGAGTCTTTAGTTAAAACAAGGACACTGAGGAAGGAAGGACTAGTTTCGTTTGACCATCTCCCTTTGACTTCAACACCAAAGCAGGGACCTCTCTGGTCTAACACTCTGCAATGCAGCCCTAGCTGGCCGTCTTAAAGTGACTGTGAAAGTAGGCTGTGAAATGGGTTGTGATGTCCACTCGGGATTAAAAGACCAGGGAATGAATGGAATGTCTCAGTGGTGAAGACAATCTAAGCAATCCATGGGAAAGTCCTGAGTCAACCCTACAGTTGTATACATATATGAATACATAATGATCTTTAATCTCTGTGTGAAGGTCAGGGCAGGGGGACTTTCACACACTGTGACCATGCTATAGGGGTATGGGTTAACACATGGATGACAATCATAAGATCAAGTGCCGTGGGAGACAGTCACGACCTCCTAGATCATTAGTGATATTATAATTGAATGTCTCATGGAGAGAACGCGTGTGTTATTGTAGACCTAATCATACACAGAGCACAGATGGACAGAAACATTTTCTTTAGTCGACTGTATCTGTGGATGATGACGTTACATGGCGCATTCTCTTACAGAGCCTCTAAAATCCCACTGAGATCTCAGAGGAAGAGAAAGAACCGGACTGTGAAATGTGCCAAGAGTGCTGAACATTCTAAACATGGCACAGAACCAGTAGATGACACGCCCATCTAGTAATAACACTAGCGTGATGTCAAGTAGTTGGTTTGGCTTTTTGATGCGGGTGGGGCCACAAAAAATCTGAACTCATCATGGTTTTCCTGGTTCTGTTTTTCCAGGTTTTCACTAATAAATCACACTTTTTTTTATAGAAAAACTACAAAAATGTACATTCTAAGTCCACAACAATGCTTAAACCACATCAGGAGAACACTTTTGAGGTCTGAGAACAATTCCCAAAATATATTTGTAGTTGCCCTTTAATTCAATTGGGCACCTAGCAAGAGACCTGCTAGCGGTGTTTTTGTACTGTACAATGTACAGTGTAGGCTGCATGTGATGGCAGAGTTTGCCAAACAAATGCCCTGCGATTGATCCAAATCAACATGATATCATTCTGCCAGTTAGGCCTGATTTGCAGTCTACATCTATATTGGGACGTTTTTGGGGGAAAGCCTTTAGAAATGCAAATGAATGCAAAAATAATATTGCAATATTGTCAAAATGATAGGATATATCGTCAAAAATAATATACAGATATATAACTATATCGATCCCCCCCCCCCCCCATCCCTAGGAGATAAGGTATGCAGTCTTGGCATGCAGGGCAGGCCCTCTCTCTGCTATAAAGCCTACCATCTCTCTGTGCCTTCCTGCAGTAGATTACATAAGAGGATATGCTGCAGCTAGCTAAGACACTGCAGCAATGAAGGACACACTTCACACGCCAATACATGCAAAGCCAGCCTGTCCACCGACCCACTTCACTTTACTGACCAACAACGCTGGCTAGCTTAGCATTCAGGGCAGGCCAGACAAACACAGGGATCCCTGTATTCCCTGAACAGCACCTTGGTCACCTATCTGGGCTAAAAGGTACACGCTGTCCTCCTTTGGCTATGAATTATGAACATGACAACTAGAAGACAAGGAAACAAGGAGAGACAGAGCGAGATGCAGAAAGGAGGAGATATGTTTTTCCCTCCATCTCGCTCCATTCCCATCTATTTTCTTTGTGATCGGGCACTGCAACCTTGAGGGAAGCGTGAGTCATCACTCCCCTTCAGCAGACTTTGGCCAGCCAGGCTATTTAATGCTGAGGTTGGAGAAGGAACGGCCTGTTTTCATCTGACAGACTGAAAGACCCACTCACACAAACGGGGCCCTCTGGCAATAGTCCCAAAAGGACCATTGGGGACACGGACACAACAGTCACTGCAACACACAGAGGCAGAGCAGCAGACACATAAGACAACCCACAGACAGTCTAAAGCTGAAACAAACCCTACAAACCTAGACAGACAAGAGGAGACACACAGACAGGTCTGACGTGCCGTGTAGTTATCTGCCATGTTCAGTTGTGTCACTCTGTCCTGGGACTGGGAGACATTTCCATTTAGGCTCCTATTGACAGTAATTATTCATGGTCTCATGTATATTTCACACACAGCATCATCAGCACAGTCAGCTCATTCTGGTATAAGTCTTCATAAACTCCTCAATAAAGGTAATTGAGTCCAAGTTAAAGAAGTTGTCCTTTATGTAAGTCTTAAGTTGATCTTGCTTGAATAGACTAGCATTTTAACTTCTTTAGGGGTGTCATTTTACAAATACAATACAGAGATCTGCCCTTTCACAATTTCTGTGTGTGTGTGCGTGTGTGTGTGTGTGTGTGTGTGTGTGTGTGTGTGTGTATGTGTGTATATACAGCCAGCCACACAGCCAACCAGCCACACAGCCAGCCACACAGCCAACCACACAGCCAGCCAGCCACACAGCCAACCAGCCACACAGCCAGCCACACAGCCAGCCACACAGCCAGCCACACAGCCAGCCAGCCAACCACACAGCCAGCCAGCCACACAGCCAGCCAGCAACACAGACAGCCACACAGCCAGCCAGCCAACCACACAGCCAGCCAGCCACACAGCAAGCCAGCAACACAGACAGCCACACAGCCAGCCAGCCACACAGCCAGCCAGCCAACCACACAGCCAGCCAGCCACACAGCCAGCCCAGCGCAATCCCAGCTGTCAGTCATCCTCCTGAGTGTGTTCCAGCCATGGCAGGATGAGGTTAATACCCGTGTCTACTATTCATCCTCAGGTCTTTAAACTGGTCCTATCCATCACGGCACCAAACCTCACATTAAAGCATCAATACACAAAACGCCTCAGAAAGGAAAACAGCCTTCCCGTTTTAAGGCACTTGACCTTTCCCGTCTTGGCAAACCAAAGACACAGGGTTTTTAAATCTGCAAGTGAAAAGGAAATGGTAATTTCTGAGTGAGTAAAACGATGACAATAAGGCAGACAGACTGGGTTTTTTCCATGTTCGAATTATGATCTCCCGTTTCAAAAGGCCCTTCTCGTCTCCTGTGGCAGACTGAGTGTGTTTTAATGATGAAGCTGGGGAGAGATAAAAAGAGCCACGGTGGAACACTAGCCCGTTCCAGCTAAGCCTTTCCTTTCCACACAAATGCAAATAGCATGCACATGTCACTGCGTTAATGTCTGGGCTTGGCTTACACTCACTAACTCATCAACCTGGCATTATTCTGTTGATATTATACCCACATCATCTTAAACTCAGGAAACAGAAACTCAGCTTGACTTGGAAGCTGCTGGGCGTTGAGTCAACACAATGAACACGTATGGACGTGTTTTAAACAGAAATAAATAGCCTCGCCGGCCGTGACAAGCGTCTGGCGAGCTCAATGTTAATAATTCAATGAGAGGAACGTTTTTGGATTTCAGGGTCACTCGCCTACTAGTCTACCCTGCTTGTAAGTAAGCATTTCACGGAAAGGGCTACACCCGTTGTATTCGGCGCATGTGACAATTAACATTTGATTTGATAAGGGATGCTCTCAAAATGTACTGCCTTGCATGGGGACGAGTGCTGTAGCTTTGATGTTCTGATGGGTGCCAGAGAAAAACATTAAAACCACAGAGAAATCAGTCCTCATCCTGTCCAGGTGCTGCTCTCTCAGGGGACACTCTAATGGCCACTAGACCACTCTCTGATAGGTTACCAGGTGATTTTCTAGGAATTATGGGTAATGTATTGTGTATTTTTCATGGAAACACACACACACACACACACACACAAACACCATTATCCCATAGGTAAACACCATCTGGCTATCTAGGGTTGTTTCCCTGCAGGGTGCAGACCAGACCAGAGACCATTAGGGCTCTGTACTGTATGAGAGGGTATTCAATTCAACGATTGCCTGCCCAACCCAGTGAAGATAGTAACACCTGACATGATGTTCACATCCCATGAAGAACTGTGTTAATGTGTGTGTCATGATACAAGGTACAACACGGCTGTTACACCAGCCAACACAGCAGGGTGCCAATGCATACATTAGAGAAGACACCAACATACCATATTGCGCAATGGTGACTATGACTTCAGGCTGACAGTATATTAAATGGGCCATTCTGGCATTAGGTGGCATCGATCTCATAGTCATTAGCTACAGTACAGGAGAAGAGGGGTTCAGGTGTTTCACCAATAGGCATATTTACTGAAACTGAATAACTAATGTCATTAAAATATATAACAGATTTAAACTCCTCTTTAGCACACCAGACTGACTGACAGACAGACCACAGAAACAGACAGAAACACACAAACAGACAGAGACAGACAGAGACAGACAGACAGACAGGAGGTATGCCACACAGCTGATAGGAAAATGATAAATAAAAGTGGTTGTTGTTTACTGGAAGCTGTGTGTTGGACCATACAGCTAGACCAGCCTATTACTGAGGAGTTAGTCTAAGAGAGCCTTTGTGTAGCTAGCTGCTGTATTTATGCTAGAAGATAAACCAGGGGAGAAGGGGAGGGGAGGCGGGGTCAAACCAGGAGAGAAGGGAAGGGGGGCGGGGTCAAACCAGGATAGAAGGGAAGGGGGGTGGGGTCAAACCAGGAGAGATGGGAAGGGGGCGGGGTCAAACCAGGAGAGAAGGGAAGGGGGGCGGGGTCTGCTGTCAAGCAGAGGGAAACTTTAATAAAACTGGCCAATGAGAAATATAATAACCTATCATTATTTGCTTGTCTAAAATAGCTCTGCAGGTCATATTTTCAGTTTAGAAATCGCTGCATTACGCAATAGCTGTGGATACTTTCAAAAAGTCAGTGGGGGGAAATGCTGTTTGCAGGCCTCTCATTACGTCATTCATGCAAACCACAATGCACCATCGAGAGCATCCTGACTGGTTGCATCACCGCCTGGTATGGCAACTGCTTGGCCTCCGACCGCAAGGCACTACAGAGGGTAGTGCGTACGGCCCAGTACATCACTGGGGCCAAGCTTCCTGCCATCCAGGACCTCTATAACAGGCGGTGTCAGAGGAAGGCCCTCAAAATTGTCAAAGACTCCAGCCACCCTAGTCATAGACTGTTCTCTCTGCTACCGCACGGCAAGCGGTACCGGAGTGCCAAGTCTAGGTCCAAAAGACTTCTCAACAGCTTCTACCCCCAAGCCATAAGACTCCTGAACAGCTAATCATGGCTACCCGGACTATTTGCACTGCCCCCCCCACCCCATCCTTTTACGCTGCTGCTACTCTGTTAATTATTTATGCATAGTCACTTTAAATCTACCCAACATGTACATATTACTTAAACTACCTCAACTAGCCGGTGCCCCCGCACATTGACTCTGCACCGGTACCCCCCTGTATATATAGCCTCCCTACTGTTATTTTATTTTACATCTGCTCTTTTTTTCAACACTTTTTTTGTTGTTGTTTTATTTTTACATTTTTGTTAAAAATAAATGCACTGTTGGTTAAGGGCTGTAAGTAAGCATTTCACTGTAATGTCTGCACCTGTTGTATTCGGCGCATGTGGCCAATAACATTTGATTTGATTTGAAGTTTTACTAATCTGATAAACACCTTCTAAGTGAGACGTGACAACACAGCTCCTTATGTTATCACTGTCATCCTGTCACAGACTGATTCATACAATCACACCATTAGTTGGTATTTGTGTCGGTCGGTCATTAGCTACTTATGAAAATGTATGCACTCACTAACTGTAAGTCGCTCTGGATAAGAGCGTCTGCTAAATGACTAAAAATGTGTAAAAAATGTTAACATTTTAAATTCCTTGTTTTGACGAAACCTAGAACTTTCCCTGGCCTCTCATTCACCCTGTAATGTTACTGTGAACCAGCTTGCTATAGGCCAAGCTGTGGGTGTGTAGAATGAAAGCTAAGAATGTGGGTCTCTCAAAAAACATGGTATAATACACTGTCCGTAGTACAGTATACTGCCAGCACTACCCAAAGCTGAGAACTCAGATTTGATAATACTGCCCTCTACTGGTACATTGAACAGCTGAAGACAGTATTTTATGGAGCACAGTAATGTACCCGCACTTCCATCCACATCCAGTAGGTGTCGCCATAGTGCTGCGATAGCTTGTTACAACCATCCAGTCTATAGATGCAACACACACAACTGTAGGGGAAGACACAGTGTGTAGCTCTCAGTGTGCAGCTCTCAGTGTGCTGTACTGGCAGACAGACAGTGTTTGTGTGTACTGAGTGGGTGTCAGTGAGGGCAGAGCAGATCAGCCAGCTCCTGACTGGTGGATACAGAGACAGCCTGACTCATCAGTCTCTGCCTGCCTGCCTGCCAGTCTGCCAGTCTGCCTGCCTGCCTGCCTGCCTGCCTGCCTGCCAGTCTGCCAGTCTGCCAGTCTGCCTGCCTGCCAGTCTGCCAGTCTGCCAGTCTGCCAGTCTGCTTGCCTGCAGTTGCCTGCCAGTCTGCCAGTCTGCCAGTCTGCCAGTCTGCTTGCCTGCCTGCTGCAGCTCTCTGTATAGAAGGGCAATCAATACTGGACAGCACCGTGTACTGCCTGGCTAGATGGATGGAGCTGTCCACTATAGACGGAGCAATCAAATGGATAGGCTATAAAATACTGATGATTAATAGAAAGGTTCATCCATATTGGATTTATTGGGACGGGGGATAAACGAGGAATAATTGAGTTAGTAGGTCATCACTGTGTGTCTCTAGGAATGAATAGGGATGATGAATTCAGTCATCGCTGCTATAGTTTGCGTGTGTGTGTGTCTGTTAAATGTGTGTGTGTGTGTCTGTTGCGTGTGTGTGTGTGTGTGTGTGTGTGTGTGTGTGTGTGTGTGTGTGTCTGTGTGTGTGTGTGTCTGTGTGTGTGTGTCTGTGCAGTAGAAGTAGTAGTGTACACACCAGTCCTGCAGTGAGTGATGGTGCAGACTGGCCCAGGGACTGGCTCCTCATGCGGACCAGGTTGTTGGGGGGTTCTCCAGGAGGCTGCCAGGCTAGCTGACTCACCCCACCCTGCATACTGCTGGACAGGGGCAGGAGTTGCTTACCTAGTGGGGTGGGGTGGGGGGGGGGGTGGGGTGGGGGGAGAGAGAACAAGACAACCAGTCTCAAATATTGAACAACAGCTCAACTGTGTGTGTGTGTGTGTGTGTGTGTGTGTGTGTGTGTGTGTGTGTGTGTCTCTCTCTTACCGGTCATAGCCATGCTGCTACGGCGAGCGCGGCCGTCATCCTGGCTGAGCTGTCGGTGTAGTTTGGCCTTGTTGGTGGCGGGGGACAGGTCAGGGTTACTCAACTTCCTGAACAACAGGGGAGGAGGCGCAGCAAACTCCTTCTACAGAGAGAGAGACGGAAGGGAAGGGAGAGAGGGGGAGAGAGAGGGAGGATGGAGAGAAGAGCAAAGGGAAAAAGAGGGAGAGGCAGGAGAGAGAGAGAGAGAGAGAGAGAGGCAGGAGGGAAAGGAGAGAGAGAGAGAGAGAGAGAGAGAGATAGAGAGAGGGGTAGAGTAGGAGAGAGAGAGGGATGGGGAGGGAAAGGAGAGAGGGAGAGGGAGAGAGAGAGGGAAATAGAGAGAAAGAAAGAGAGAGAGTGACGGAGATAGAGAGAGCGAGTGACGGAGAGAAAGAGAGAGCAAGAGTGCGAGAGAGAGCGAGTGACGGAGGAGAGAGAGAGAGAGAGAGAGAGAGACGGAGTGAGAGAGAGAGAGAGAGAGAGAGAGAGAGAGAGAGAGAGAGAGAGAGAGAGAGAGAGAGAGAGAGAGAGAGAGAGAGAGAGAGAGAGAGAGAGAGAGAGAGAGAGAGAGAGCCAGGGAGGAAAAGGAGAGAGAGGAAGAAGAGAACAACAGACAGTCCCATTAAAAACACTCATCTCCAATCCCAACAAGTAAAGTAAGCTGTCCCAGTCCACTGGACCACAGAACACGTGAGTATCCATCTCTGTAGCCATTCAACAGTGAAGTCACGCCACAGCAAAGCCAACCAAACCCCAGCCAGTCAGTCAGTCAGTATTGGCTCGTGATTTGTGAGAAGGCCCCTGAATTTGCCCCTGGAGGCCCTTGTCCAACCAAACCCGTCAGTCAGTAAATGGCCCCTGGAGGTCCCTGGCCACAGCAAAGCCATCGAGTGCAGAGAAAAACACAGACACTGGAGCCCCTGCTAACAGCACCACTACACACACATCCCATAAAACACTGATCAGACACAGATTTAAAGCACACACACAGGAAGATCTGATTTTAAATCAGTTTTAAAGGGTGGACAGTTCCTGAAATTAGATATTGATTTTTCTCTGTTGAGACCATTTCCAACGGAGAACACCAGAGAGGCACATGGAGGATGTGATGTACAGCCAGTTAGATGAGTCAGGCCTATTTGTTTTGCTTCGAAGGCCTCGGAAACATCCGTCACCGTGGAAACCTGGCTTGGCTGAGGTCACTTCCTCTCCCCAGCCACCAGACCAACCCCTGGCGTCATAAGGAGGAGTGTTCCAGAAACATCTGGCATGTCAGACCACCACCCCTCAGTGGGCTTATTTAGTTTGTTTTCCGAAATATGCAATCTTCAAAAAGCAAGACAGTTGGCGCAGATCTATCATTCAAGCCATGTGCTTGCATTCAAGATGAGATAAGTAGCTAATGTGTGACTAAAACCAGTGCGGCAAGCATTTGCCTGCTTAAACGTTTTCAGTCATCAGCGCATGCCATTTGCAGTTGAAATGTATAGCCAATAATTTTTTTATTGAATAACAGTGTAATGTACATATGGTTTCTGTAAGAAAACATTGTCGTAATGAACAGCTAGCTTGTACTTGTCATAACGTACTCTCATTGTGAGGTTGCAAAAAAGCAGGGCTCTACAACCCTGTTCATGGACAGCTACCATCCCGTAGATGTTCACTTCAACCCTAATCTAGTGCACCTGATTCTAATAATTAGCTGGTTGAGGTCCTGAGCGCTCTGGAGTAGGTTTTCATCAAGGATCTCTCTGTACTTTGCTCCGTTAATCTTTGCCTCGATCCTGACTAGTCTCCCAGTCCCTGCCGCTGAAAAACATCCCCACAGCATGATGCTGCCACCACCATGCTTCACCATAGGGATGGTGCCAGGTTTCCTCCAGACGGGATGCTTGGCATTCAGGCCAAAGAGTTCAATCTTGGTTTCATCAGACCAGAGAATATTGTTTCTCATGGTCTGAGTTTCTTTAGGTGCCTTTTGGCAACATCCAAGCGGGCTGTCATGTGCCTTTTACTGAGGAGTGGCTTCCGTCTGGTCACTCTACCATAAAGGCCTGATTGGTGGAGTGCTGCAAAGATGGTTGTCCTTCTGGAAGGTTCTCCCATCTCAACAGAGGAACTCTAGAGCTCTGTCAGAGTGACCATCAGATTCTTGGTCACCTCCCTGACCAAGGCCCTTCTCCCCTGATTGCTCAGTTTGGCCAGGCAGCCAGCTCTAGGAATAGTATTTTTGGTTCCAAACTTCTTCCATTTAAGAATGAATGAGGCCACTGTGTTCTTAGGGACCTTCAATGCTGCAGACATTTTTTGGTACCCTTTCCCAGATCTGTGCCTTGACACAATCCTGTTTTGGAGCTCTATGGACAATTCCTTCGACCTCATGGCTTGGTTTTTGCTCTGACATGCACTGTCAACTGTGTGACCTTATATAGACAGGTGTGCCTTTCCAAATCATGTCCAATCATTTGTATTTACCACAGGTGGACTCCAAATAAGTTGTAGAAACATCTCAAGGATGATCAATGGAAACAGGATGCACTTGAGCTCAAAGATAGATAGATAGATAGATAGATAGATAGATAGATAGATAGATAGATAGATAGATAGATAGATAGATAGATAGATAGATAGATAGATAGATAGATAGATAGATAGATAGATAGATAGATAGATAGATAGATAGATAGATAGATAGATAGATAATGCTCACTCAGCTGTGCCTCACAAGTAATACAACAAATGATCTATTACCAGTACGATCATACACCTACATTTTTTAAATATAATTTCTAAATGGTCTGAGAATAACAAAATTGGTAGGGCAATTCAAGCATAGCCAATATGCTACAGCACTCTTTTTTAATTGGTGAATGGTGCACAGGCTTATGTTTTCAAAAAAGATCTCGGCTTGCATTTTGACTCAGAAAGTGATCTTGACTCAGAAAAGGTTGGTGACCATTGATTTAGAGTACCTGTTAATCCTTTGGAGCACAATTTGTGTAAAAAAAAGTCTGGTTTTTCTTCCACCTCTAAAAAACAAGACTTTTGCGTCCCTTAAATCAGTATCAGACCAAAAAATCCCATATCGGTCAGGCTCTAAACCTAGCACTCACAGAGAAACCCAGAGGAATGCAGATGCATCACACACAGGAATGTGTAAACATCTGTAAAAAAAAAAAAACACAGAGACCCACCATTCATTAGCTCAATCTGTGTCTATCTATGACTCCAACAATAAGCTATTGTATGGCCTTCGTAATTCACAACAAACAAAGGCACATTATGAAACATCGTCAGTCTAAGTAACATTTCCTTGTGCATGTTGGGGCAGAATCAGAGCAGGACTCCCTGTTCAGTAATACTGCATTCCTCTATATTTGATCAATGACCGTCAGTGCATTCCCCCTAGTGCAGCATATCAGTCCAACCATCGAGCCCCAGCCCAGACAGCAGGCTAGGCACTGGTCAGGTCGTGACAGTCAGACGAGAACCAGAGAGGACCAGAGGAAGGGGGGCAGGGGCAGTGACTGAAGATAGAGTAAGGCTTTGGGATGATAATCAGTTTGGGCTGTGGTGAAACAGACAGACAAGCAGGCAGGCACAGGAGGAGGGGAGGAGAGCTTCATGTACAGTGCCTCCACCACTGAACTTCGCTCCTTCACACCTAGGTGGCAGAGTTACACATAAATGTGTCAGGCTTGAGATGTTGAGGAAAAATAAAGCAGTAAAATGCTCACATACAGGTAACAGATAAAATAAAGGAAATACCAACATAGTGTCTTAATAGGGCGTTGAGCAACCACGAGCCGCCAGAACAGCTTCAATGCACCTTGGCATAGATTCTACAAGTGTCTGGAACTCTATAGGAGTTCTTCCACGAGAAATTCCATCATTTGGGGTTTTGTTAATGGTTGTGGAAAGCGTGGTCTCAGGCGCTGTTCCAGAATCTCCCATAAGTGTTCAATTGGGTTGAGATCTGGTGACTGAGACACACACACCCTTTAAACCCCCTGTGCTCCTTTGAGACACCTCTTTCAAAGTCACTGAGATCTCTTCTTCTAGTCATGGTAGCCAAAATAATGGGCAACTGGCCCATTTTTATACATGACCCTAAGCATAATGGTTTGTTAATTGCTTAATTAACTCAGGAACCACACCTGTGTGGAAGCACCTGCTTTCAATATACTTTGTATCCCTCACTTACACAATTGTTTCCTATACTTTGGCAGTTACCTGTAGAGGAGGGTACTGTAGCCGACAGCAGCTAGTGTTAACAGGCACACACAACTTTCCCTCTTTCTTTCTCCCTCTCTTTTTCTCTCTCCCCAGTGAAAGCTCTTTATGATTGGCTCAAGTTACTCCTTTGTGGCGTTGCATGACTCCCTCTCTCCTTCCTTCCTCTCCCCCTTTCTCTGGTCCAGATGTTTTCCGTAGTGAGTGGTCTCTTCACTGGCTCCTGGCAGAGTGTCTCCTTCCTGCCCTCTCCACCGAGGTTTCTCCACTGAGGTTTCCTCTGGGCCACTCCAACCGTCACACTGACTTACCCTGGCTGACACCCCGCCGCCTCAATGGGTAATGAGCAAGAGCAGTGAGACTACTAGGCAGTGAGACTACTAGGCAGTGGGACTACTAGGCAGTGATACTACTAGGCAGTGGGACTACTAGGCAGTGGGACTACTAGGCAGTGGGACTACTAGGCAGTGAGACTACTAGGCAGTGGGACTACTAGGCAGTGATACTACTAGGCAGTGGGACTACTAGGCAGTGAGACTACTAGGCAGTGAGACTACTAGGCAGTGGGACTACTAGGCAGTGAGACTACTAGGCAGTGGGACTACTAGGCAGTGAGACTACTAGGCAGTGGGACTACTAGGCAGACTATGATATGAGCCTGGAGTGTGATCAGGAAGATGTGTTCTCACTCAGGTTCATCAAGGCAAGTGTAGGCAAGGAGTATGGACTCACATCTGCATTGGACAGTGGCTGATCACAAGCTCTACAGCGCTAGGTTAGTGTTTTGTGTCCCTTTATGTTGCAGTGGTCTCTGTATGACATACTGTGTGCAGTGTTTGTGGTATGGTACATTCATTACCCAAGTCACTTTGAGTCCAACCCTAACCAAGGCAGGAGGAGACATAACTGCCTGTAACAAACAAGGACAGAGAGAAAAACAGCCTATAACAGCCAAACCCCAGAGAGAGAGAGAGAGAGAGAGAGAGAGAGAGAGAGAGAGAGAGAGAGAGAGAGAGAGAGAGAGAGAGAGAGAGAGAGAGAGAGAGAGAGAGAGAGAGAGAGAGAGAGAGAGAGAGAGAGAGAGAGAGAGAGAGAGAGAGAGAGAGAGAGAGAGAGAGAGAGAGAGAGAGAGAGAGAGAGAGAGAGAGAGAGAGAGACATGAGAGACAGGGGGAAGAGAGTGACGGGGGGAGGGGGAGATGGAGAGAGGACGTGTCTACACTTGACACTTACATGCGACTTCTGTTACCAGAATATGAAGATCACATTGAAAAGACGGGTGGTCGCTTTGTGGTCTGATTGTGTTCAGATCTGGCTGACCACTTCAGAAGGTGGTCAGGGATGCATTGTGTGCGGATTTCTCCTTAGTCTGGAGGCAATCAGGCTACCGAAAGCGCATACAGTGGGCGACATCATCAGCAATCCTCCCACAAGTCTCCAGAAAATTTGTGTTTTGTGACCGAGAGGCACCTTTTCATTATAACGTTGGAGGAAATACATTCCTAGCGTGTGAGGAATGTGTTTGCTAGTCTCATAAATGCTAGCCAGCTAGCTAATATTTAGAAAAACTATTTCTTTTTTGGCTAGAGTTATGCTAATCCGTTTGCAATCCCTTTAGCGTTGCTTGCTAGCTACAGAGGTTAGCTGTCTAGTTAGCTACAGTAGTTAGCTACTGCCATCAGTTGTTGTTGTGTTATCATATTTAGCCTATTCCACCGTTTGTAGAATGCATACTGGCATTTCTAATATAGAGCAGTAATAGGGAATCCGGACACACTGTGGACACAGTAGACACATTTAAATGCAGGTGTAGATGCATGACGCAGTCGGAATTCCATGAACAGAACTCTATGATCAGAATACTAAAGCTGCATGAACGGTCAAGTCTATACACGGCCAGAGTGTGAGAGTTCCAGCGAGCGTTAAGTGCAACCCCAGCACTGTTAATCCCCGCTGGCCGCCCCTGGCTGGCTGGGATGTGATGGATCACAGTTGTCACCACACAGCCAGCCAGGCAGTCAGCACCCTAGCTCACCCAGACTGCTAAATCCCTCACACACAGACACACACACACACAGCAAGGACAGAATATTTCAAATTCAAAGACAGACTACATAGCTAGCATACACACAATTAGGGCTTACCCCGACTAAAAAAATATATTGGTAGACCAAGAGTCGTCTGCTCTTTTGACCAATCGATTGGTCTAAATGTAAAAAAATGTATTTTTCCATATATAGACACATCCTATGTGTTTTAATCAAATCAACTATATGCACTGAGCTTGTCTGATGCGTTAAGCAAACTGTTTGATGAAATAATTAAAACACACAAATGACTAGTGGTAGTCTGACCGTAATTGATTTGATTGTTTCGGGCATGCTCAGACTTGCTGCGCTGTGAAAAAAAAAAAAAAGACAGCGCATGACTGTGACTGGCACCCGTTGTCTCTCTCTCCTCCCTGCTGCAGCGACCACCACAGAACATCAACAGTGTGTATCGCGCTGTCCGTGTTGCTGAAGCTGCAACATAATTACAGACATTTCTGACTGAAAAGTTATATTACCAAAACCCCTAATTTGTTTAGAAAAACATTCCCTATTCCCTCAACCCTTGCTCTCTTTACGTGACACATGTATGCATTGCATGCACGTAACCAATAGGGCCTGACGTATAGCATTAGATTACAATATATTTTTCTGACCGTTTGGAACAATGTAAACAACACTAAGTAAATTATAAGCGTACCAGAGAGTCTGCTGTAACGTTTTTGTGATTTTTTTTGTAAAGCCTTTATTACAGCTAAGACTAAAAACAGTCGCATTCATTCGTGAATGCAATTTTCCGAAATGGAACGGTTTAGGCCGATTTATTGTTTACGCTAATTATTCACTGGTCGCTTTGTTATTTTATTTTAAACTAAAATGCTTGATTGCATTTCAAATCATGAATGACTCATATACTGTGTGATGACTTGAACAAATAAATGATTGATTGATACAGTAGCCTATAACAGTATTGAAATATAGGCCTAAGTAAGTTACGGTATTAAGACTAAACAGGATGCGCTCTTAGGCCTACAGCTCGATGGTGGTTATACAAGGCTGCTATACTTAGCCTACTAATGATAATGACATTACTTATTATTATAAATGATGATCATAATAATAGCAATAATAACAATAAGAAAAATATAAAGGAAAAATGAGGGTTATTATTATTATTATAAATGAAAAATGTCAGACAATTTAGAAGTGTAACCAACACTAAATCAATTATAAATGATACCAGAGGCTGGTCTAACGGGAAAAAAAAGTGTGAAGACTTTATTAAAGCATAGCAAAGATTAAAAACAGCCAAATGTGTTAAATTGTTTATCCAACGTGGTTCCGTGAGGCTTGGAACTCACAGAATCAGTAGGCTATTAAACAAACACTCAAAACAGGCAACAGAAGCAGGATCGGTCTTATTTCTGTAGATATATATACAGTGGGGAGAACAAGTATTTGATACACTGCCGATTTTGCAGGTTTTCCTACTTACAAAGCATGTAGAGGTCTGTAATTTTTATCATAGGTACACTTCAACTGTGAGAGACGGAATCTAAAGCAAAAATCCAGAAAATCACATTGTATGATTTTTAAGTAATTAATTTGCATTTTATTGCATGACATAAGTATTTGATACATCAGAAAAGCAGAACTTAATATTTGGTACAGAAACCTTTGTTTGCAATTACAGAGATCATACGTTTCCTGTAGGTCTTGACCAGGTTTGCACACACTGCAGCAGGGATTTTGGCCCACTCCTCCATACAGACCTTCTCCAGATCCTTCAGGTTTCGGGGCTGTCGCTGGGCAATACGGACTTTCAGCTCCCTCCAAAGATTTTCTATTGGTTTCAGGTCTGGAGACTGGCTAGGCCACTCCAGGACCTTGAGATACTTCTTACGGAGCCACTCCTTAGTTGCCCTGGCTGTGTGTTTCAGGTCGTTGTCATGCTGGAAGACCCAGCCACGACCCATCTTCAATGCTCTTACTGAGGGAAGGAGGTTGTTGGCCAAGATCTTGCGATACATGGCCCCATCCATCCTCCCCTCAATACAGTGCAGTCGTCCTGTCCCCTTTGCAGAAAAGTATCCCCAAAGAATGATGTTTCCACCTCCATGCTTCACGGTTGGGATGGTGTTCTTGGGGTTGTACTCATCCTTCTTCTTCCTCCAAACACGGCAAGTGGAGTTCAGACCAAAAAACTATATTTTTGTCTCATCAGACCACATGACCTTCTCCCATTCCTCCTCTGGATCATCCAGATGGTCATTGGCAAACTTCAGACGGGCCTGGACATGCGCTGGCTTGAGCAGGGGGACCTTGCGTGCGCTGCAGGATTTTAATCCATGACGGCGTAGTGTGTTATTCATGGTTTTCTTTGAGACTGTGGTCCCAGCTCTCTTCAGGTCATTGACCAGGTCCTGCCGTGTAGTTCTGGGCTGATCCCTCACCTTCCTCATGATCATTGATGCCCCACGAGGTGAGATCTTGCATGGAGCCCCAGACCGAGGGTGATTGACCGTCATCTTGAACTTCATCCATTTTCTAATAATTGTGCCAGCAGTTGTTGCCTTCTCACCAAGCTGCTTGCCTATTGTCCTGTAGCCCATCCCAGCCTTGTGCAGGTCTACAATTTCATCCCTGATGTCCTTACACAGCTCTCTGGTCTTGGCCATTGTGGAGAGGTTGGAGTCTGTTTGATTGAGTGTGTGGACAGGTGTCTTTTATACAGGTAACGAGTTCAAACAGGTGCAGTTAATACAGGTAATGAGTGGAGAACAGGAGGGCTTCTTAAAGAAAAACTAACAGGTCTGTGAGAGCCGGAATTCTTACTGGTTGGTAGGTGATCAAATACTTATGTCATCCAATAAAATGCAAATTAATTACTTAAAAATCATACAATGTGATTTTCTGGATTTTTGTTTTAGATTCCGTCTCTCACAGTTGAAGTGTACCTATGATAAAAATTACAGACCTCTACATGCTTTGTAAGTAGGAAAACCTGCAAAATCGGCAGTGTATCAAATACTTGTTCTCCCCACTGTAGATGATTTACAGTGCCTTCAGAAAGTATTTACATCAGTTGACTTTTTCCAAATTTTGTTGTGTTACAGCCAGAATTTAGGCCAGTGACCAGTGACATTTTTTAGGCCAGTGACATTTTTTTTGTCACTGGCATACAAATAATACCCCATAATGTCAAAGTGGAATTATGTTTTTAGACATTTTTACAAATTAATAAAAAATGAAAAGCTGAAATGTCTCGAGTCAATAAGTATTCATCCTTTTGTTACGGCAAGCCTAAATAAGTTGGGGAGTAAAAATTTGCTTAACAAGTCACATAATAAGTTGCATGGACTCTGTGTGCAATAATAGTGTTTTACATGATTTTTTAATGACCACCTCATCTCTTTACCACACACATACAATTATCTGTAAGGTCCCTCATTCGAGCAGTGAACTTCAAAACACAGATTCAACCACAAAGACCAGGGAGGTTTTCCAATGGCTCCCTGGTCTTTGTGAGAAAAACTGAGGATGGATCAACAACATTGCTGTTACTCCACATCACTAACCTAATTGACAGAGTGAAAAGAAGGAAGCCTGTACTGAATAAACATATTTCAAAACATGCATCCTTTTTGCAACAAGGCACTAAAGAAATGCAAGTTATGAAGAGTATTTTCCAAAATATTCTAATTAAGTGTTTGTCTTAAAGTTACAGCTTTAAAATGGGAATAATTATGAAAGTCGGAGTCTATGCTATTCTCATTCACACATTTATTTTGAATGACAAATATTTTTGCAAACAACACCAAGATGGAGAAATCAAATGAGGTGTCAAAAACTGTTCCTCAGCTGAGGAAAGCTTATGAAAGAAATGCGTAGTTGGCCTAGGCCTATTTCCATATTATTCTAGCAATGTGCAACCTACCTACAACGCATTTAGTAGCCTAGGCCAATAAGAGAGGAGGATGAGGGGAAAACATTTGAATCAGTTCATAATGATTCCAGTTCTGAGGAAAGCAGAGTTGCTCTGCAGCCCATGATGATTTACAACCCATTACAAGACGCACAGCCAGCGAGGCTCGTTGACTGCGTCACTCACTCCATCTGCGAGCTTCGGCACACACAGATAGCCAGACAGGCTACTACACAGCTCTTTCATGCCACAGCTCCACCAGAGTGGAAACGGCTATTCCAAAATATTTGACTGCACTAAATATATTTTGTCAAGATTCCTATCGTCCCTCCCAGCTAAATGCGTTGCAATAATTTTTATTTTATTACATTATTTTGGATGGCCGTTAAGGGGGCGATAACATCGTGTCTAGCATTATTTCAGATCCCTCCCTGTACTATTTTCAGTCAACCTTTTGGCCGATGGTGTTACCGACCTTTTTGTTGTTGTTGGGACAGGTGACTTCAGCTTTTGAACAATAAAAAAAAAAAAAAAAAAAATCAGTCCTACTTGTCCAAGGACAATTGGCTAAAAAAGTTAATGTCAAGCCCTGTGGTTGCTAACGTTAGCATGCCTGCTTTTTGTGATTTCCAATAGTGCATCTGATAGCATGTGTTGCAGGCTCAGTAGTAGTTCTACACATCTATAGGCTACTACTAGCAGCCTAGCAACTTACTATGCCGGGTGATGTATTGACATGTACAGTGCATGCTAGCGTGGATATTAATGCATTTGGCCATGCTGGAGTGAGAGGACTAGGTAGGAGCAGGGTGAAGACCTCATCATTGTTTGTTCTACCAACAATAATGGTATCTTTACCAGCCATCTGCTACGTGTCATCATACTGTCTTCAACAGAACAGCTAACGTTCCCCTGGTGTGGCTCATCTGCTCTGTCGGAACATCACAATGGAGACAACAACATCAAAACACTAACAACTAATGACTCTCTAGTCTAACCGTCCCGTCCCGTCCTGTCCCGTTATCTCCATTCATCTTCTTTACTGTGTAACTGTTGTTAGAGGGAGCAGGTGGCTGCAACAGTACAGCGCTGGGTCTGTGTTTGCATAGTGATTACACAGTAATAAATCAATTTTTTTGTAGTTTATACACACTGCAAATTATTAAATCAGAACTGGTGGCTTTGAAGCCTGCGGTGTCTCAAGCCAAAGGTTTCTGTTGACCACTGACTGCAGTACGTAACAGCCATGGATTGTAGAGATCATAGACTTTGTGAGGCTGAATATCTTCTGTATATTAAATTTGTATAAACCTGCCTCTACATTCATCAGCCTCTCCCAGCCAGCCTAGAGTTCATTCTCATTCCACTAAAGTTATCGCACACTAATGTCCCGTCCAATTTGTAAATCGCTCTGGATAAGAGTGTCTGCTAAATGACGTAAATGTAAATGTCACACCTACTTAGGCTGAGACAGTTGACTCATTACCCAGGTAGGCCTATACAAGCCTCGTTAGAGAGATACTGTTGTTATGCGGAGGGAATCGGCATATCAACCTAGGGGGACACATTTTGCTGTAACACCCCAAACAGGGAGGCAAAATACATCACCATGGGGCTGAGATCCATCAGCTGAGAGGACAGTCCCCTTCATTATCATACATTCTGCATAATGAGATAGAGGGCAAGGCCAGCAGAGAGGATGGCGGGGGGTGGGGACAACACTATTCCATCACTGACATGGAAGAGGACGGGAAAACAGTCTCTCTTTAAATGGGGTTCCCTCCTCCTCCTCTCCTCCCACTCCATTCTCTGTGGTCCTATGGGCGTCATGGTATTTTATTTATTTGCCCAACATTCATCTTCTGTCGTGTGTCCACAGGCTCAGAGGGCCCCCCATAATGCAATGTGCACATCTAAAATCCATCACATCTGTCAACAGGGAGGTGGGGGGTGGAGGGGAGGTGCGGGGGTAGACATATATATATATATATATATATACTACCAGTCAAAAGTTTGGACAAACCTACACACAAGGGTTTTTCTTTATTTTTTATTTTTTTTACATTGTAGAATAATAGTGAAGAAATCAAAACTATTAAATAACACATATGGAGTCATGTAATAACCAAAAAAGTGTTAAACAAATCAAAATATATTTGATATTTGATATTCTTAAAATAGCCACCCTTTGCCTTGATGACAGCTTTGCACACTCTTGGCATTCTCTCAACCAGCTTCATGAGGTAGTCACCTGGTATGTATTTCAATTAACAGGTGTGCCTTCTTAAAAGTTAATTTGTGGAATTTCTTTCCTTCTTAATGCATTTGAGCCAATCAGTTGTGTTGTGACAAGGTAGCGGGGTATACAGAAGACAGCCCTATTTGGTAAAAGACCAAGTCCATATTATGGCAAGAACTGCTCAAATAAGCAAAGAGAAACAACAGTCCATCATTACTTTAAGACATGAAGGTCAGTCAATCTGGAACATTTCAAGAACTTTGAAAGTTTCTTGAAGTGCAGTCGCAAAAACCATCAAGCACTATGATGAAACTGGCTCTCATGAGGACCGCCACAGGAATGGAAGACCCAGAGTTACCTCTGCTGCAGAGGATAAGTTCATTAGAGTTACCAGCCTCAGAAATTGCAGCCCAAATAAATGATTCACAGAGTTCAACAGACACATCTCAACATCAACTGTTCAGAGGGGACTTTGTGAATCAGGCCTTCATGGTTGAATTGCTGCAAAGAAACCACTACTAAAGGACACCAATAAGAAGATGAGACCTACTTGGGCCAAGAAATACGAGTAATGGACATTAGACTGGTGGAAATTTGTCCTTTGGTTGAGTCCAAATTAGAGATTTTTGGTTGAAACCGCCAGGTCTTTGTGAGATGCGGACTGGGTGAACGGATTATCTCTGCATGTGTAGTTCCCACCGTAAAGCATGGAGGAGGAGGTGTTATGGTGTGGGGGTGCTTTGCTGGTGACACTGTCTGTGATTTATTTAGAATTCAAGGCAAACTTAACCAGCATGGCTACCACAGCATTCTGCAGCGATACGCCATCCCATCTGGTTTGGGCTTAGTGGGACTATCATTTGTTTTTCAACAGGACAATGACCCAACACACCTCCAGGCTGTCTAAGGGTCTATTTTACCAAGAAGGAGAGTGATGGAGTGCTGCATCAGATGACCTGGCCTCCACAATCACCTAACCTCAACCCAATTGAGATGGTTTGGGATGAGTTGGACCGCAGAGTGAATGAAAAGCAGCCAACAAGTGCTCAGCATATGTGGGAACTCCTTCAAGACTGTTGGAAAAGCATTCCTCATGAAGCTGGTTGTTTAACACTTTTTTGGTTACTACATGATTCCATATGTGTTATTTCATTGTTTTGATGTCTTCACTATTATTCTACAATGTAGAAAATAGTAAAAATAAAGAAAAACCCTTGAATGAGTAGGTGTGTCCAAACTTTTGACTGATACTGTGTATATATATATATATATATAACTGCTGCTATGGGCTCAGCTCCAGGTACACTAGTACAGTCTGGTAATCAGACAAAAGCTACGACCTGTAGTACAGAATGTTCCTAATATAATCAATGTCTACGCCTCCCCATCCCTCCTTTCCCGCCCCCTCTCTGCTGGGCAGGTCCGAGCCTGAGGGTTACTGAGTGGATGGAAGCCCTGGTGTTTGCATAGTGCAGGTGAGGCGTGCTGAAGGCAGCCAGTCCAGGGTTCACAGCGCTGCTCTAAACAAACATGGGAGATACAGCGAGCACAAACACAATGCTGCTATTGTTCTGAGAGTGAAACCTTTGTACTCAGGTGATCTCGCTCTCTCTCAATTCAATTCAATTTCAATTTAAGGGCTTTATTGGCATGGGAAACGTGTGTTAACATTGCCAAAGCAAGTGAAGTAGATAGTAAACAAATGTGAAATAAACAATAAATATTAACAGTAAACATTACACTCAGAAGTTTCAAAAGAATAAAGACATTTCAAATGTCATATTATGTATATATATACAGTGTTGTAACAATGTGCAAATAGTTAAAGTACAAATGGGAAAATAAATAAACATAAATATGGGTTGTATTTACAATGGTTTGTTATTCACTGGTTGCCCTTTTCTTGTGGCAACAGGTCACAAATCTTGCTGCTGTGATGGCACACTGTGGTTTTTCACCCAGTAGATAAGGAGTTTATCAAAATTGGGTTTGATTTCGAATTCTTTGTGGATCGCTGTAATCGGAGGGAAATATGTGTCGATAATATGGTCATACATTTGGCAGAAGGTTAGGAAGTGCAGCTCAGTTTCCACCTCATTTTGTGGGCAGTGTGCACATAGCCTGTCTTCTCTTGAGAGCCAGGTCTGCCTACGGCGGCCTTTCTCAATAGCAAGGCTTTTTTATTTATTTATTTATTTATTTAACCTTTATTTAACCAGGTAAGCCAGTTGAGAACAAGTTCTCATTTACAACTGCGACCTGGCCAAGATAAAGCAAAGTAGTGCGATAAAAACAACAACACAGAGTTACATGAGGTAAAAAAAACAAAGTAAAAAAAAATACAACAGAAAATATATATACAGTGTGTGCAAATGTAGCAAGTTATGGAGGTAAGGCAATAAATAGGCTATAGTGCAAAAATAATTACAATTAGTATTAACACTGGAATGCTAGATGTGCAAGAGATGATGTGCAAATAGAGATACTGGGGTGCAAAAGAGCAAAATAAATAACAATATAGGGATGAGGTAGTTGGGTAGGCTAATTTCAGATGGGCTGTGTACAGGTGCAGTAATCGGTAAGGTGCTCTGACAACTGATGCTTAAAGTTAGTGAGGGAGATAAGTGTCTCCAGCTTCAGAGATTTTTGCAATTCGTTCCAGTCATTGGCAGCAGAGAACTGGAAGTAATGGCGGCCAAAGGAGGTGTTGGCTTTGGGGATGACCAGTGAGATATACCTGCTGGAGCGCAGACTACGGGTGGGTGCTGCTATGGTGACCAATGAGCTAAGATAAGGCGGGGATTTGCCTAGCAGTGATTTATAGATGGCCTGGAGCCAGTGGGTTTGACGACGAACATGTAGTGAGGACCAGCCAACAAGAGCGTACAGGTCACAGTGGTGGGTAGTGTATGGGGCTTTGGAGACAAAACGGATGGCACTGTGATAGACTACATCCAATTAGCTGAGTAGAGTGTTGGAGGCTATTTTGTAAATGACATCGCCGAAGTCAAGGATCGGTAGGATAGTCAGTTTTACGAGGGCATGTTTGGCAGCATGAGTGAAGGAGGCTTTGTTGCGGAATAGGAAGCCGATTCTAGATTTAACTTTGGATTGGAGATTCTTAATGTGAGTCTGGAAGGAGAGTTTACAGTCTAACCAGACACCTAGGTATTTGTAGTTGTCCACATACTCTAGGTCAGACCCGTCGAGAGTAGTGATTCTAGTCGGGTGGGCGGGTGCCAGCAGCGTTCGATTGAAGAGCATGCATTTAGTTTTACTAGTGTTTAAGAGCAGTTGGAGGCTACTGAAGGATTGTTGTATGGCATTGAAGCTCGTTTGGAGGTTTGTTAACACAGTGTCCAATGAAGGGCCAGATGTATACAAAATGGTGTCGTCTGCGTAGAGGTGGATCTGAGAGTCACCAGCAGCAAGAGCGACATCATTGATATACACGGAGAAAAGAGTCGGCCCAAGAATTGAACCCTGTGGCACCCCCATAGAGACTGCCATAGGTCCAGACAACAGGCCCTCCGATTTGACACATTGAACTCTATCTGAGAAGTAGTTGGTGAACCAGGCGAGGCAGTCATTTGAGAGGCTATGCTCACTGAGTCTGTACATAGTCAAAGCTTTCCTTAAGTTTGGGTCAGTCACAGTGGTCCGGTATTCTCAATTTCTTTCTTAGGTTTTTGCATTCTTCATCAAACCATTTATCACTGTTGTTACTTTTCTTTGGTTTTCTGTTTGAGATTTGTAGATTCTCTGTCTCTCTCGCTCTCCTAAAAATGAATTACAGAGCAGCAGTAAAATAACAGTAGCCAGATTCTATACAGAGGGTACCTGTACAGAGTCAATGTGCGGGGGCAAAGGTTGGTCGAGGTAATACACTGCTCAAAAAAATAAAGGGAACACTTAAACAACACAATGTAACTCCAAGTCAATCACACTTCTGTGAAATCAAACTGTCCACTTAGGAAGCAACACTGATTGACAATACATTTTACATGCTGTTGTGCAAATGGAATAGACAACAGGTGGAAATTATAGGCAATTAGCAAGAAACCCCCAATAAAGGACTGGTTTTGCAGGTGGTGACCACAGACCACTTCTCAGTTCCTATGCTTCCTGGCTGATGTTTTGGTCACTTTTGAATGCTAGTTTAATGGTAGCATGAGACTACAACCCACACAAGTGGCTCAGGTAGTGCAGATCATCCAGGATGGCACATCAATGCGAGCTGTGGCAAGAAGGTTTGCTGTGTCTGTCAGCGTAGTGTCCAGAGCATGGAGGCGCTACCAGGAGACAGGCCAGTACATCAGGAGACGTGGAGGAGGCCGTAGGAGGGCAACAACCCAGCAGCAGGACTGCTACCTCCGCCTTTGTGCAAGGAGGAGCAGGAGGAGCACTGCCAGAGCCCTGCAAAATGACCTCCAGCAGGCCACAAATGTACATGTGTCTGCTCAAACGGTCAAAAACAGACTCCATGAGGGTGGTATGAGGGCCCGACGTCCACAGGTGGGTGTTGTGCTTACAGCCCAACACCGTGCAGGACGTTTGGCATTTGCCAGAGAACACCAAGATTGGCAAATTCGCCACTGGCGCCCTGTGCTCTTCACAGATGAAAGCAGGTTCACACTGAGCACATGTGACAGACGTGACAGAGTCTGGAGACTCCATGGAGAACGTTCTGCTGCCTGCAACATCCTCCAGCATGACCGGTTTGGCGGTGGGTCAGTCATGGTGTGGGGTGGCATTTCATTGGGGGGCCGCACAGCCCTCCATGTGCTCGCCAGAGGTAGCCTGACTGCCATTAGGTACCGAGATGAGATCCTCAGACCCCTTGTGAGACCATATGCTGGTGCGGTTGGCCCTGGGTTCCTCCTAATGCAAGACAATGCTAGACCTCATGTGGCTGGAGTGTGTCAGCAGTTCCTGCAAGAGGAAGGCATTGATGCTATGGACCGCCCGTTCCCCAGACCTGAATCCAATTGAGCACATCTGGGACATCATGTCTCGCTCCATCCACCAACGCCACGTTGCACCACAGACTGTCCAGGAGTTGGCGGATGCTTTAGTCCAGGTCTGGGAGGAGATCCCTCAGGAGACCATCCGCCACCTCATCAGGAGCATGCCCAGGCGTTTTAGGGAGGTCATACAGGCACGTAGAGGCCACACACACTACTGAGCCTCATTTTGACTTGTTTTAAGGACATTACATCAAAGTTGGATCAGCCTGTAGTGTGGTTTTCCACTTTAATTTTGAGGGTGACTCCAAATCCAGACCTCCATGGGTTGATACATTTGATTTCCATTGATAATTTTTGTGTGATTTTGTTGTCAGCACATTCAACTATGTACAGAAAAAAGTATTTAATAAGATTATTTCATTCATTCAGATCTAGGATGTGCTATTTTAGTGTTCCCTTTATTTTTTTGAGCTGTGTATGTACATGTAGGTAGAGGTAAAGTCACTATGCATAGAAAATAAACAGAGTAGCAGCCATAGAAAATAAACAGAGTAGCAGCAGCGTAAAAAGAGGGGGAATGCAAATAGTCCGGGTAGCCATTTGATTAGCTGTTCAAGAGTCTTATGGCTTGGGGGTAGAAGCTGTTAAGAAGCCTTTTGGACCTAGACTTGGCGCTCCGGTACCGCTTGCCGTGCGGTAGCAGAGAGAACAGTCTATGAATAGGGTGGCTTGAGTATTTGGCCATTTTTAGGGCCTTCCTCTGACACCGCCTGATACAGAGGTCCTGGATGGCAGGGACGTACGCAATACCCTCTGTAGTGCCTTGAGGTCGGAGGCCGAGCAGTTGCCATACCAGGCGGTGATGCAACCAGTCAGGATGCTCTCGATGGTGCAGCTGTAGAACCTTTTGAGGATCTGAGGACCCATGCCAAATCTTTTCAGTCTCCTGAGGGGGAATAGGCTTTGTCATGCCCTCTTCACGGCTGCCTTGGTGTGTTTGGACCATGATAGTTTGTTGGTGATGTGGACACCAAGGAACTTGAAGCTCTCAACCTGCTCCACTACAGCCCCATTGATGAGAATGGGGACGTGCTCGGTCCTCCTTTTCCTGTAGTCCACAATCATCTCCTTTGTCTTGATCACGTTGAGGGAGAGGTTGTTATCCTGGCAACACACGGACAGGTCTCTGACCTCCTTCCTACAGGCTGTCTCATCATTGTTGGTGATCAGACCTACCACTGTTGTGTCGTCGGCAAACTTAATGATGGTGTTGGAGTCGTGCTTGGCCATGCAGTTATGGGTGAACAGGGAGTACAGCAGGGGACTGAGCACGCACCCCTGAGGGGCCCCCTTGTTGAGGATCAGTGTGGCAGATGTGTTGTTACCTACCCTTACCACCTGGGGGCGGCCCATCAGGAAGTCCAGGATCCAGTTGCAGAGGGAGGTGTTTAGTCCCAGGGTCCTTAGCTTAGTGATGAGCTTTGAGGGCACTATGGTGTTGAACGCTGAGGTGTTCCGCTTGTCCAGGTGGGAAAGGGCAGTGTGGAGTGCAATAGAGATTGCATCATCTGTGGATCTGTTGGGGCGGTATGCAAATTGTAGTGGGTCTAGGGTTTCTGGGATAATGGTGTTGATGTGAGCCATGACCAGCCTTTCAAAGCACTTCATGGCTACGGACGTGAGTGTTACGGGTCGGTAGTAATTTAGGCAGGTTACCTTAGTGTTCTTGAGCACAGGGCTATGGTGGTCTGCTTGAAACATGTTGATATTACAGACTCAGTCAAGAACAGGCTGAAAATGTCAGTGAAGACACTTGCCAGTTGGTCAGCGCATCCTCGGAGTACACGTCCTGGTAATCCGTCTGGCCCTGCGGCCTTGTGAATGTTGACATGTTTAAAGGTCTTACTCACATCGGCTACGGAGAGCGTGATCACACAGTCGTCCGGAACAGCTGATGCTCTCATGCATGCTTCAGTGTTGCTTGCCTCGAAGCGAGCATAGAAGTAATTTAGCTCGTCTGGTAGGCTCGTGTCACTGGGCAGCTCGCGGCTGTGCTTTCCTTTGTAGTCCGTAATAGTTTGCAAGCCCTGCCACATCCGACGAGCGTCAGAGCTGGTGTATTACGATTCAATCTTAGTCCTGTATTGACGCTTTGCCTGTTTGATGGTTCATCGGAGGGCATAGCGGGATTTCTTATAAGCTTCCGGGTTAGAGTCCCGCTCCTTGAAAGTGGCAGCTCTACACTTTAGCTCAATGCGGATGTTGCCTGTAATCCATGGCTTCTGGTTGGGGTATGTACGTACGGTCACTGTGGGGACGACGTCATCGACGCACTTATTGATGAAGCCAGTGACTGATGTGGTGTACTCCTCAATGCCATCGGAAGAATTACGGAACATATTCCAGTCTGTGCTAGCAAAACAGTCCTGTAGCTTAGCATCTGCGTCATCTGACAACTTCTGTATTGAGCGAGTCACTGGTACTTCCTGCTTTAGTTTTTGCTTGTAAGCAGGAATCGGAAGGATAGAATCATGGTCAGATTTGCCAAATGGAGGGCGAGGGAGAGCTTTGTACACGTCTGTGTGTGTGGAGTAAAGGTGGTCTAGAGTTTTTTTTTCCCCCTCTGGTTGCACATTTAACATACTGGTAGAAATGAGGTAAAACGGATTTAAGTTTCCCTGCATTAAAGTCCCCGGCCACTAGGAGCGCCGCCTCTGGATGAACATTTTGCTTATGGCCTTATAAAGCTCTTTGAGTGCGGTCTTAGTGCCAGCATCGGTTTGTGGTTATGAATAGACAGCTACGAAAAATATAGATGAAAACTCTCTTGGTAAATAGTGTGGTCTACAACTTATCATGAGATACTCTACCTCAGGCGAGCAAAACCTTGAGACTTCCTTAATATTAGATTTCGTGCACTAGCTGTTATTTACAAATATACACAGACCGCCACCCCTTGTCTTACCGGAGGCAGCTGTTCCATCTTGCCGATGCACCAAAAAAAACCACCAGCTGTATGTTATCCATGTCGTCGTTCAGCCACGACTCAGTGAATAAAAATATATATACATATATATTTAACTTTTATTTAACTAGGCAAGTCAGTTAAGAACAAATACTTATTTACAATGACGGCCTACCCCGGCCAAACCCTCCCCTAACCCGGATGACGCTGGGCCAATTGTGCGACGCCCTCACGGCCAGTTGTGATACAGCCCGGGATCAAACCTGGTCATGTAGTGACGCCTCTAGCACTGTGATGCAGTGCCTTAGACCACTGTGCCACTCAGGATCCCACTGTGCCACTCAGGATCCTGTTACAAACATAAGATATTACAGTTTTGAATGTCCCGTTGGTAAGATATTCTTGATTGGAGCTCATCCATTTTATTATCCAATGATTGTACGTTGGCTAATAGGACTGATGGTAGAGGCATATTACCCACACAGTAATCATGCTGTGGGGAGGGGGAGAAGGGGGAGGCAATGTTACAGATCTGATTACTGGTTGGGATTAGGAGGGAATTCATCCAGGCTGAACTCTCAACGCCCTACACATGATAATCCCTCCACATTGCTCCACTCAGCAGGGAACAAACCCCGGCCCCGGACTCCCCTCAATGCACAGAACAAACCCCGGCCCCGGACCCCCCACTACTCCCAAATACAATCCTGCTCCAGCGGCAGCCCCCCCCCCCCAAAATCCAACACATATGGGGGAGCATCTTGAATGGATTGCTCCTCTCAGAATAGATAAACAACTGAAGAGATAATAGTACGGCCCCAGTTCACAGAGACAGCCCTCAGTTGGGGAATGGGAGGAAAAGTGGCACTTTAGAAAGAAAGCGCTTGATCCAGCAGTACTGTGATATGAACAGGCCGTGAGGGAGGCTTGATTGTGGCTGAGTGTGTTGCATCACTGGGTCTCCCTATAGACTCATTTACAGCAGGCAGGAATGAGGGAAGGAAAGATGTTTCTATGGGTCTCTAGGCTGCTGTTTCTGCTAGTTCTACTGTGCACAACAGCAACAAACAACTTGTCCTGTCATTAAGACAGGAAGAGAGGAACGGAGGGAGGGGCAGAAGTAGAGAAAAATAAAGAAAAAGAGGGTAACTAAGACTGGGAATAAGGGTCAGTCAATAGCTAAAATCGCAAGACACAGGTCCACCATTGACTGTGGCGGTCCCTGCCTCTCTGAGTCTGTCTGTCTGTCTCCACTATGCTAGTGCTGTGGGTGTCTCTCTAATCTGTCTCCTGCAGCTGTGAGAGAAGAGACGCCAGCAAGCCAGCCCAGATCCCCAGCCCAGCACTAAACACTGTCCCACTCAACCTTATAGTGAACGAAAGCAACCCACCTCTTTTCCCCAGACAGAGGGCAGGGCAGGGAGCGATAAGGGCAGGTCTACTGAGAGGACAGGCAGACAGCCAATAACCTAGTCAATTCTAGGAGAGGTGTTAAACACTCTATTGGACACACATTCCCCTAATGGACACACACAGACGGAGCAGCTCCAGCAGGGTGTCTGTCTGTCTACACAGTCTCAGCAGCCCTCCATGTCTCCAGGTCTCAAGCCCAGTGAGTCCCTGGCCCAGCTCATCTTCTCCTCAGTCAGGGTTACTAATGACCCCCCAGAGCGGGCCCTTCACTGACCTTCAGCCAGTCCAAGTGCAGCACATCAGGGGACACCATGTAATGGAGCACCACAGGCCCTCAGTAACACCAGGACAATCTGTCATACAGATACAGCCCAGACAAAGGCAGCCAGCCATTGTTTATGACAATCTTTAATTAAAAAAGGCTGGCAGGTTTACAAATGGGGTTTTTGGAGTGTTAGAAACACTACTGGGTGCAGAGGAAAAAGGAGTGCTTTTCAGATTTTTCCCTCCACATAAACCAGGAGCGGTGGCCTTTCAGAGGAGCCCCACTGGGTGAGAGGAGAGGAGAGCTGTTCCCTCCCTGTGTATTTGTGTCACCACAGTCCCAACAGTAGGGCCCTATAAAAATCGGTTTTATTTTTTGCCTGATTCCGTTCTCTCTTTTGTGTTTCCAGGTTTCAGTTTTTTCCGGTTTTCGCTCTCAAATATCTCACTTTTTTAAATAGAAAACCATCTAAATTGGATGTTCTAGGTCAACAACAATGGTTGAACCACATCAGGAGCCAACTTTTGAGGTCTGGGAAGAGTTTTAGAAATTTAGAATTTTTGTTTTTGTAGCGCAGATGTGATGGTAAAGTTTGCAAAACAAATACCCACTGGATTGATGCAAATAATCATGATATCATTCTGCCAGGTAAGCATAGGCTACTTTGCGGTTAATATTTAATTGAGAAGGTTTTTGGGAAAACCTTTCCATCTACCAGAAGACTTTCTATTAGCATCATCGCTAACGGCTTCACAAAGTGGTAGCCGTGCACACCGCACATACACAGACGGGGAATTCTCGCTGCCTCTTCAAAAAGTTGAAGGAAATAAGAAAAATGAATGCATTCTGTTCATGTCTTATGATAAACTTACGCAAATTCATTAATTTTGAATACATTTAGTTGATTCCCTACTAAGTTCAATATTTTTTTTTTATATTGTAGAATTACGCTTTAATGTCTGGATTCTGTGATTCTGTCTGTGTTCTCCGCATCGCAGATTTTATAGGGCCCTGCAGCCAGCAGCCAGGCGCCTCTGCTCCCCCATGGCTGACAGCAGTGGCCTTTCAATAGGCTGGGGGATCTCTGCCAGACATGCCTGGTGCCTGGTCTGCAGCGCTCTCCACCCAGAGTAATGGGCTCCTCTCTACACACGTGCTGCTCCTAGGACACAGCACCTCTCTCTTCATCATCCTTCTTCCTCCTCTCTACCCCTTTTCCAAGTCCCGGTCTTCAGAGCATTCATCCTTGCGCAGTGATGAGCAGTATGCCCAGTCTTAGTCTAATCAGCAGTCAAAGCACTCATCACAGCCTCTCCCCACACACTTCCTGTTCTGTTGCACCAGCCACCCCATTCTAGCCCCCACTAATTAAAGCTGCCTTTGACTTGGCTGGCGGAGGAAAACCAAAACAATGATTCAGCCTGAATAGAAACACAATGATTCAGCCTGAATAGAAACACAATGATTCAGCCTGAATAGAAAGACAACAGATTCAGCCTGAATAGAAAGACAACAATGATTTAGCCTGAATAGAAACACAATGATTTAGCCTGAATAGAAACACAATGATTTAGCCTGAATAGAAACACAATGATTTAGCCTGAATAGAAACACAATGATTTAGCCTGAATAGAAACACAATGAGTCAGCCTGAATAGAAACACAAGGAGTCAGCCTGAATAGAAACACAAGGAGTCAGCCTGAATAGAAACACAATGAGTCAGCCTGAATAGAAACACAATGAGTCAGCCTGAATAGAAACACAATGAGTCAGCCTGAATAGCAACACAATGAGTCAGCCTGAATAGCAACACAACAATGATCCCTCTTGAATAGAAAACATAACAATGATTAAGAGGAAATAGAAACACAACAATGAGTCAGAGGAAATACACTCAGTTGCCATTTTATTAGGTACACCCATCTAGTACCGGGTCGGACCCCTCTTTGCCTCCAGAACAGCCTGAATTCTTCGGGTCATGGATTCTACAAGGTGTACCATTAAAATGTTGCTCAATTGGCATCAAAGGACCTAAAGTGTGCCAGGAAAACATTCTCCACACCATTACACCACCAGCCTGTACCGTTGACACCAGGCAGGATGGGGCCATGGACTCATGCTGCTCATGCCAAATCCTGACTGCCATCAGCATGACACAACAGGAACCCGGGATTAGTCGGACCAGGCAATGTTTTTCCACTCCTCAGTTGTCCAGTGTTGGTGATCGCGGGCCCACTGGAGCTGCTTCTTCTTGTTTTTAGTTGATAGGAGTGGAACCCAGTGTGGTCGTCTGCTGCAATAGCCCATCCGTGACCAACGATTTGTGCGTTCCGAGACACTGTTCTGCACACCACTGTTGTACTGCGCCGTTATTTGCCTGTTTGTGGCCCGCCTGTTAGCTTGCACGATTCTTGCCATTCTCCTTCGACCTCTCATCAACAAGCTGTTGGACTGCCGCTGACTGGATTTTTTTTTTTTTGGGGGGGGTCGCACCATTCTCATTAGACATTGTTGTGTGTGAAAAGCTCAGGAGGCCAGCCGTATCTGAGATCCTGGTCCTGGCATGACAATCAAACCACGCTCAAAGACCCTGGCCATGACATCAACTCCTTGTGGGTGTCTCAGATGGGTTTGGGATAAGCAACAAAAGAAATTATAACATTTCCAGTTCACACGTTTGTAACAGGACAAATATAAGCACCCCCTAAATTATTATTATTATTATTATTATTATGAAAGGAGGAATGTAATTAACAATTTGAGAGAAGGGGTGAGTTGGCTCGTCTCTCTGCGGGATTGCATTGACTGCCCTCCCTGTCCACCAAAAATGTCTCAGGAGGCTGGCTGGTTCATTAAGAGCAGTGGTATCGGGCTGGTTCATTAAGAGCAGTGGTATCGGGCTGGTTCATTAAGAGCAGTGGTAGGGTAGAGAGGGGGCGACAGCGAAGAAATGGCTGAACACACGTACGTGTACACACCTACACACACACAGAATGTCATTAGCATTTAGAACTGTCTTCGCTGGGCCGTGAAAGTAATAGAGTGAAGAGCCTATTGAGCTAAATGGCTTTTCATATTGCTGTACAGGGGAGGGAGGAAGCTAAGGTTAATTTGTACTGCGAGTGAACGGATGCTGCTGATTCTAAAAGTTAGGCTTTCTGCCAGGCAGTGACCAGAACCTGTAGATTAATGTTGTGTCTCTCCGTCTGCACTGCAGAAGGCCTTCAAGGCCTCAGGAAGCTGAGACAGAGGTGATGACTGATTAAGGGATGTTCTATTACCAGACAGACAGAGTGACTCAGCAGTATGGGGGTGGTGGTGGTGGTGGAGAGGAGGCTGTCTGTTTGGTCATCCTATAGAAACTCTATCACCATAGTGATGACTCAAGATATTCAGTACCTATTTTGTTAAAACGTTGTTGTTGTTGTTTTCTTATCTGAAAGGTTCCCGGCATGAATGGACTAGTAGGGGGCAAAAAATTATATCCCAACTAAGGCTCTGCATTAAAGGGGCTGCATGGTCAATCTGACATCTGCATTGGCCGTGCAGCATTTACGGTGATACGGCCTCTGCGGAAGTCAGGGCATTCATACTTATTGCGCTTCGCAGAGCAGCGCAGAGCTGTTGTGAAGGAAGTCATCAAGGAAGTGAGTTTGTGTTTATACAGGACCTCCAGCCTCCACCTACCATCAACTAATCATGTCAATGCGAAGCTATACGGAGCCCTCCGCATTGTTACAACATTTGAGAGGCACACGGCGATGTGGTACGGGGCTCAATTTGGCCTCTGCGACTCCGGAGGCTGCGCAATTGCATCACACCATCCATACGGCGCCTCCGATCACATTTTCGGATTAACCATAAATTGGCTCTTAAGAGATACAGCAACAGCTACAGTGTCGCCACGTGAAGCTCAGCTCAGCAGAACAAAAACAATATCGGTATGTCTGCTAGACATCCCAGGGAACAGATGCTTTTATTAGGGCTGGAAATTGCCAGGGACCTCACGATACGATATTATCACCATACTTAGGTGCCGATACGATACGGATTGCGATTCTACAGTGCCTTCAGAAAGTATACTGAACAAAAATATAAACGCAACGATTTCAACGATTTTAATGAGTTACAGTTCATATACGGAAATCAGTCAATTTAAATAAATGCATTTGGCCCTAATCTATGGATGTCACATGACTGGGCAGGGGCACAGCCATGGGTAAGCTTTTTGTGCATATGGACAATTTCTGGGATCTTTTATTTCAGCTCATGAAACATGGGACCAACACTTTACATGTTGCATTTATATTTTTCTTCAGTTTATTTATACCCCTCTCACCCATCTACACACAATACCCCATAACGACAAAGCGAAAAAATCTTTTTAGAAATGTTGGCAAATTTATTGAAAGTGAAATACAAAAATCTCATTTACATAAGTATTCACACCCCTTTCTATTACACTCCAAATTGGGCTCAGGTGCATCCAATTTCCTTTGATCATCCTTAAGAAGGTCCCACAGTTGACAGTGCATGTCAGAGCAGAAACTATACCATGAAGTCCAAGGAACTGTCTGTCGATTTTGGAGATAGAATTGTGATGAAGCATATATCTGGGGAACGGTATAAAACAGTTTCCAGTTTGTTGAAAGTTTCTAAGAGCACAATGGTATCCATCATTGGGAAATTGAAAAAAACATGGAACTACCCAGACTCTGCATAGAGCTGGCCGTCCGACCAAACTGTGCAACCAGGCAAAAAGGACCTTGGTCAGGGAGGTGACCAAGAACCCAATGACCACTCTGACAGAACTACAGAGTTCCTTGGCTGAGATGGGAGAACCTGCCAGAAGCACAACAGTCTCTACAACACTTCACCAATCTGGCCTTTATGGGAGAGTGGCCAGATGGAAGCCACTCCTGAGAAAAAGGCACGACAGCACCCCTGGAGTTTGCACAAAGATACGTGAAAGACAGAGCATAACGCAAAATATTCTGTGGTCTGATGAGACAAAAATTGAACTCTTTGGCCTGAATGCAAAGCATTATGTTTAGAGAAAACCAGGAACAGCTCATCACCGGTCTAACACCATCCCTACCGTGAAGCATGGTGGTGGCAGCATCATGCTATGGGGATGTTTTTCATCGCAGGGATACTGGTAAGGATAGAGGGAACAATGAATGGAGCCAAATACAGGCAAATCCTTGATGAGAACCTGTTTCAGAGTGCAAACGACCTTAGACTGGGGGGGGGGCGAAGATTTACGTTCCAACAGGACAATGACCCCAAGCATACAGCAAAAGCAATTCTGGAATGGCTTCAGAACAATAATGTGAAAGTCCTTGAGTGGCCCAGCTAAAGCCCAGACTTGAATCCCATTGAAAATCAGTGGAAAGACTTAAAGATTGCTGTTCACCGCTGCTCCCCATCTAACTTAACAGAGCTTAAGAAAATCCCAAAATCCATATGTGTAAAGCTGATACATACCCAAGACGACTCAAAGGTGTTTCTACAAAGTATTGACTCAGGGGTGTGAATACTTATGTAAAATATTTCTGTATTTCATTTTGAATAAATTTGCAAAGATTCTAAAAACATGTTTTCACTTTCTCATTATGGGGTATTTTAATGTAATCAATTTTTAATTTAGGCTGTAACACAACAAAATGTGGAATAAGTCAAGGGGTATGAATACTTTCTGAAGGCACTATATATGTATTGTGATGCAATACTGCGATTTTTTCCGATTTGATGTTCCAAACATATTGCTCGCTTGGGCTCCCGAGTGGCGCAGCGGTCTAAGGCACTGCATCTCAGTGGTTGAGGCGTCACTACAGACCCCCTGGTTCGATTCCAGGCTGTATCACAACTGGCCGTGATTGGGAGTCCCATAGGGCGGCGCACAATTGGCCCAGCGTCGTCCGGGTTTGGCCGGTGTAGGCCGTCATTATAAATAAGAATTTGTTCTTAACTGACTTGCCTAGTTAAATAAAGGTTAAATAAAAAAAATATGTCTGCTGCAGAGAGACAAGAGCGAGCATGAGAAAATGAAATAAAAGTGCTGAAAACATGTTGGCTCACTATTTAAAATGAAGATGGAGAACAAGCCGGAGTTTTGGCGCAGGTACAGCCGACTAGCGCTAGCTAACATTACCTACAGCAGCATTTTTTAATATATATTTTTTAGCAAATCGATACTTGCTGTCAAATATCAATATATCACCCAAAAATAATATTGCGATACGGAACTGAATAATTTTTTCCCCCATCACTAGCTGTAATATTGATACTGCAGGCCTAAAACAGACAGATAAAGGCATACATTAAGGCTGTAAACAGAGGCATTACATACATTAAAGGCTGTAGTCTAGTCTAAATAATCCAAAACTCTGGCTTGTTCTCCATCTTCATATGAATAATAGCAGGTGATTCAAGTGAAACAGACCCAGGCACAGTCAGTCTCAAGACGCTGAGCAGCAGCATGTCATTATGAGGAGATGAAGGCATTGTGATGGAGAGGCCTCATTACTATGGTAATGACACATTAACAAACACACACACACAGCCTTGTGCCTGAGTGGCTGCACACTGTATAGGACCACCAGGAGAACTGGAGGTGGAGGTTGAAGTCTCACCAGCAGATAATTGCCATCCCTTGAGACGAATCAGGAAGCGGGCTCTGGTTATATCAAGAGAACGGGTAGTGAAAAGTGTGTGTGTGTGGGTGTGTGTGTGTGTGTGTGTGTGTGTGTGTGTGTGTCTGTAGCAGCCTCCTCTCCCCTTCAGAGACTGGGTCTATCTTTGAAGGGTCTACCACGGGAATTAAGGAACTAAGAGACCCTAGCGACTTAAATGTTCTGTGGGTAATCGAAAAGCGGCAATGTGTGACGACAGTACAACCCCTCCCCCATCTCCAGGTCCTTGTTTAATGACACCTCTGGCTATTCAATTGGATTTTCCATCTTCAGACTGACTACCATAAACTACATTGCAGTTCTTATTTCAGTGCTGTATAATTTCAGTTTAATCAGGGAGAATTGTCTTCAGAGCCGCACGTCTGGGCCAGAGACATAACACTTGCATCTCTGTCTGCATCTGCTTAGCTTAGCTGTGCTTTCAGACAGACACAAGACTTCCTAGTATACCTTTACTGAGGGTATTTTCTATAATTATGTTGGGGCTATTTTTTTTAACCAAATACGCAGGTTCTGCAGAGCTAGCCTGCCCTGTATGTCAGTTATTTTCCCTCCTCGTCCATCTCCTGTTCTATTCACCGTTCAGTCAGTCAGCCTAATAGTGCAGCACCATCTGTTTCTAACCCACAGTCACCACTCCCACTCTCCAGATGTCAGGGGAAAAAACAGAGCAGGTAGGAGAGGAGAGGAAACAAGCCACATTAACCATTTCACTTCCTCTCCTCTCCAAGACAGCTGATCTGATCTGTGATGGAGGAGCAAGTGGGAGGGGAGGAGGTAGGAGCTCAGACTGAAGAAGGGGTGATGAGAAGGAGAAGGGGGAAGAGATGAGATGACAGAGGAAGGAGAAGGGGGAGAGATTAGATGACACAGGAAGGAAGGAGTGAGTGAGTGAGTGAGTGAGTGAGTGAGTGAGTGGTGAGTGAGTGAGTGAGTGAGTGAGTGAGTGAGTGAGTGAGTGAGTGAGTGTGTGTGTGTGTGTGTGTGTGTGTGAGAGCTGAGGTATTAAGAACAACCAGTTTACTCAGGATTTTTCATTTGTCCTGGCTGGCTGGAGGATTACACAGCATTACATTGGTCTATCAGCAGGAGAGAACAGAGGGAGAGAGAGAGAGTGGGGGGGGGTCCATGAATGATATCCAGCCTGCTAGATCACATCTCTCCTTCGTGCTCAGAGCTCAGCGCCAGAACAGCATTATGCTACACTCTAACCCTCCTTCCCTCCCTTTACAAAGACCCCGTTGGGCTGGGTTTCTAAAGGATAGGGCTGCGTATTGTAATGCAGGCATTCCTCCTGAGGCCGTGCGGTGCGGCCGTGAGCGTCCATAGGCTGCCAGGGTAAATGTGTGGTTTGGCTGCAGGTCAGGGGGTCAGCCATGCATGTGCTCTCGCTCTCTGTGTTTATTCTTGGCCAGGTTGATTAATGAAGGGCTGATACAGTGTTTACACATGCCTTTATGGAGCTCCACCATGGAATCTGGAACATTCTGACCCTCAGGGCTTTGTTAGGGGTCAGATGTCATGGTGGGGGCTTTGCCAAATAAGTCGCCTCACTCTGGCCTGTGCCAAAACACTGGTGGTTATAGGCTATTAGACATCTACACTGGTCCACTGGCACCCAATAAAACACTTCATTAGCAGGCAGAGTGAACGTAAGGGGGTGGGTTCAAAAGTCAACCATCAACAATCCCAATAACATCTTTCAAACCTCCTCCCTTAAAGGTTTCTATAACAGTTTGTAGTAGCTCAAACCTGAGCCTCTAATAGTACCAGGATGAGGTTGCTTAGAGAAAACTCTGATAAGAATGATCTACAGTGCATTCGGAAAGTATTCAGACCCTTTGACTTTTTCCACATTTTGTTACGTTACAGCATTATTCTAAAATGGATGAAATAAATGTTTTCCCCCATCAATCTACACATAATACCCCATATCGACAAAGCGAAAACAGGTTTTTAGAATATTTAGCAAATTTATTAGAAATGAAAAACCTTATTTATATAAGTATTCAGACCCTTTGTTATGAGACTCGAAATTGAGCACAGGTGCATCCTGTTTCCCATTGATCATCCTTGAGATGTTTCTACAACTTGATTTGGAAAAGCACACACCTGTCTATATAAAAGGTCCCACAGTTGACAGTGCATGTCAGAGCAAAAACCAAGCCATGAGGTTGAAGGAATTGTCCGTAGAGCTCCGAGACAGGATTGTGTCGAGACTCAGATCTGGGGAAGGGTACCAAAAAATGTCTGCACATTGAAGGTCCCCAAGAACACAGAGGCCTCCATAATTTTTAAATGGAAGAAGTTTGGTACCACCAAGACTCTTCCTGGAGCTGGCCGCCTGGCCAAACTGAGCAATTGGGGGAGAAGGGCTTTGGTCAGGGAGGTGACAAAGAACCTGATGGGAGAACCTTCCAGAAGGACAACCATCTCTGCAGTACTCCACCAATCAGGCCAGACGGAAGCCACTCCTCAGTAAAAGGCACATGACAGCCCGCTTGGAATTTGCCAAAAGGCACCTAAAGCACACTCAGACCATGAAAAACAAGATTCTCCGGTCTGATGAAACCAAGATTGAACTCTTTGGCCTGAATGCCAAGCGTCACGCCTGGAGGACACCTGGCACCATCCCTACGGTGAAGCATGGTGGGGGCAGCATCATGCTGTGGGGATGTTTTTCAGCGGCAGGGACAGGCAGACTAGTCAGTATCGAGGGAAATATGAACGGAGCAAAGTAATGAGAGATCCTTGATGAAAACCTGCTCCAGAGCACTCAGGACCACAGACTGGGGCGAAGGTTCACCTTCCAACAGGACAACGACCCTAAGCACACAGCCAAGACAATGCAGGAGTGGCTTCGGGACAAGTCTCTGAATGAGCCCGGACTTGAACCTGATCGAACATCTCTGGAGAGACCTGAAAATAGCTGTGCAGCGACGCTCCCCATCCAACCTGACCGAGCTTGAGAGGATCTGTAGAGAAGAATGGGAGATTTTTTAAATTCTAAAAACCAGTTTTTGCTTTGTCATTATCGGGTATTGTGTGTAGATTGATGAGGGAAAAAACGATTTAATCCATTTTTGAATAAGGCTGTAACGTAACAAAATATGGAAAAAGTCAAGGGGTCTGAATACTTTCCCGAATGCACTGTAAGCTCATCCAGAACTCCAACAGGAGGAGGTTATTAGCCTGAGCAGTAAGCAGTCAGTACACAACAAACTAGCCAGTCAAGCATGCTCTCACTCTCACACGCATGAAACATCTGCACACTAACACACACACAGCCTCCCAGCATGTGACCTGAGCACCCTGTTGGCATAACCCTGCTGGCCTGTTGGCCCTTTGCCTGATGACTCATCCGGAATTTAATTCCCCTGCTCCAACGATCGCTCCATACATCAGTCTGAACTATGGCTGAGCGATATGGCCTAAAAACGTATGGGTGATTTACGATATATAGAGACTTTTAATATATTCTCTAAATAAAGCGTTGTTATACAATTAAAGGTGAAATACACTGCATTTCAAACAGTCCGCAATAATCTAATGAATTCAGGGCTTGTGAAGTTATACCTAGGTTAAATATACGCCTTCCACAACCATAAGACCCACTAGTAATTTAATTAGTTTATCTCCTGCTTTGTTTGGAAATAATCACTGATCTGGCTTTCAAGTCAGTCTATGAAAATGCCCTTTTGTGTTACAACTGTAACCAGAACCATGCATAATGCACATTCACTAATAATAACTAACTTCTTGTAGCAGGCATTATAGAAAATTAACACAGGTCTCATCAACAACCTCTCAAGCCCACGTGCTAGTGTTTAGCCAGCTAATGTTTATATTTCAAGTCTAGCCAACATGGATCTATTTGCTAGCTAACAAGGTTGAACAGTTGAATTGTTAAGAACACACCCTTCTCTCTGTCTCCAACTGTTTGAAAAGCATGTTAGCCTGTCCACTTTGTTCAGATGTTGAAATCAAGTGGCCTACCTTATTTCTCAGAATGAGAACGTGTTGCCAATTCCTTATATAATTGTGATTTATGCCTATTTGACATTTATAAAACAGACTAGACAGCTAGTATAACAGTCTTTGGCTAAAATGCTGCTAGCGGTACGTGGTACCCAAATGCCACGCGCGACAAACTGAGCATTCATTTTCCAGAATCAATGGTCATTGATACTCTCGTTTTAGTAGTGTCTGCTCTTCGCGCAATTTGAGTAGTTGAGGAAGAAAAAAAAAAAGGGTTTTGTTAGGAAAGTTAACTTCTCCTCTATTACAGTTAAATAATGTCTCAATCTGTTTGTGTCCATATGACTGATTCTGTTGGACCAAACCTCAAATGCAAATAGCGAGTTGAAACCGCTTGTCAGCGAAGAAGATGTGATCTCTCAACTTTGTTGGAGTGAGAGGCAGTGGGAGGGGCTTGGAATGTGTAAACCATACAGGAAGAGGTGAAGCGAGAGGTTTCACTCTCACTAAAATCTGTCCAAAATAAGGCCAATGCGTTTCTATGGGCTTATTTTGGACCTAAGCTTGACGCCTGCCTTCCCGCCTTTGGGACAACGACTCCCAGTGTTAGGGCGGAGAAGTGCATCTTGTCATTATATACAGATCTCTGGTGTAAATGGGATGGTGCACAGCACAGAAGGAGAGAAGGAGAAATAAATTTAAATAACAAAACCTTGATTGTTGCGATACAGGCATTTGAAAAATCGCGCAAAAACATCAATTCAAATGAATCAAATTAAATCGATATTTCGCCTAGCCCTAGTCTGAACCTACCCTCCTAGAAGACGTTTGTGCTAACATCAAAATTATGTGATTCATGTAGGCCAGCTCTGATCCAACCCATCGGTTTCTGGGACCAGGCAGAACGGTTTGAATGTGTTCACCTTCGAGAAATGGTCAGAGAATACCTAAATCCAGACTCATGGTGGAGAAGAAACATTAGTGGACGTGGCGTTTGTCCGGAGCGACGTGGATGGGTAGCCTGGCAGGTTGGCCCTGGCTCCAGCCAGCAGTACTGGGTAGCAATGACAAATACATTCCTTCCCTACAAGAGCATTTCCTTCACAACAACACCATCTCATTACAAGACGATGTAGGAAGGTGTCTGTCTGTCAGAGTTATGTAAAATATCAACATGGAAGTGTCGTTGTAAACAAATGACCCCTGTTGTTTGTATATGTTATTGATGATACAAGAGATATGTAGGGAAATATTTTGAAGAGAACCTTCCTCAATGACCAACCTCCTGTTTGAGAACAAAGGTAGAGCTGAATGTGACTTTGGTTGTGTGAGAACAGAGGAGAAGAGGCTCAGCTTGCGCAGTGCAGATCTGGAGCTGACTGGGCCCCTGCTGCGGTCTTTCATTACTCCTGTGGACAGAGACGGGCTCACTGACACACAGCACAGATACAGCAGAGACAGGCTCGATCAATAGAGGTAAACACACCGATGCTGCACACACACACACACACACACAGACACACACACACACAGACACGAGCATGTGGACACTGTCCAGGCTCCAACAGACACACACAGGAACACACACAAGGAGAAAGTGGTGTTGCATCCTGCATCCTGGCTAGGAGACCGATGACGCACAAGAGAGAGTTCACAGAGCAAAGCCACAGCTTCCTGTGAACAAACCTTCTCCAGACACACACAAAAACACACGTGTGGCAAAGCAATGCCCTCATGCGTCAGTCATTCCCTTCCTCTGAAGCCTGGCAATGCCAATGCGAGTCCTTGGGACACTGCCAACACTGCTAAGGCATGATAGGTAGCTAGTGTATTGGTGTGTGGATATTTCACTCAATACCAGATCCTTGATTGGGGTACAGGTGAATACAATACTTAAACATTAGTAGGTTTGTTTTCAGTGTTTACAGTTTAGTTTTCCATGACAGAACCAACACCAGTCACTAGGGAGTTACAAGCTAGGAGTTATAGTACAATATGATAACCTCATCATTGGCTGCCAGACAAAACACCAGTTTATCCACAGGGTCAAATTTTTTGGAAGTCAGTTATCCCCTCAAGCCAACACAAACAATGCCCTCCCTGTAAACAAATAGGCTAAAGTAGGTAAAGCAAGCATTGTTCCTAGATCCCTCTCACAACCCATGCATTACTGAGTAGTACAGAGTTCGTTAACGCAGAATCCTGCGTTTTTTATGCAGAAAAAAACAGGGGGAATAAATGCATTAGAAATATCTGATATCTCGGATGAGAAATATTTGCTCTCGTCGTCAGACCAATCAAATTCCCGCATTCACGAACGGGCATTCGATCAGCATACAGAGAGCTCTGACTGTCTGATGGCAGAGACGAAAAGGCAATCGATACTTTTCTCCTGTAGTTTTAGCAAGTAAAAATGCAAGACTAACTTGAAGCAAAACATTAGGAAATGTAGCTTGCTACATTCTTTCTATAATAAACATTAGAAATATGATGGCCATGCATCGTCTTTGCAAAAAATACCTTGCTCTTTCATTGTAAGCTAGTTCACTTATATGTGGCTGCTAGCCAGCATTGAACTTATGTTGATGAAAGAGCAAGGAAACTAAGCCATTTTCTGCTGAATATTTAGCATTAATTTATTTTGTGTGATGAAAACTAGAGTTGGACGCCCCTTATCCCTGTAATGAAACAAAAAAATATTGTTGCCTTTCAATATAAAACGGAGGGGAAATTGTTGAAGAAAACACTGATTCTTTTGATGGTCATTTCTGAAAGCTAACACAACCCCTGGTAGTAATCTTCATAATGGATTTGGATTAAAGTGATGGTTGAGCGTTAATCCAGCAGCCCGCAGCGTGTGTGTTCTAATTACATGGAGTATGCACAGTCATGTCTGCAGGCGGAGATTGTCTCAGAGCCGGAGCCTTGTGCTTCTAATCAAAAAGAGAAGGGTTTTTTAACGGGGCTGTGGTTGGGTGGGTGGGGGAAGAGGGCTGATCTGGGTGAGGAGGTTGTGTTCAAATTCTATCACAAAAGGGAGGAGAGAAAGTGAGCGATTCTGTCTATAAAGCCACATTTCCCAATACCGCCACTAACTGAAGTGGCACAGTTTTTATTTAGTGGTTGGCGGGATCAGTGGGAATCAGTGGTGGTTAGGGATGTGCATCTTTCCCTTTCAAGATGATTCGATACGTATCCAGATATATGGGCTCCGATACGATACAGGAATCATGTGTTTTCGTTTGAAACGATTGTTGCATAAAACACATTCATTTTCCATTCCCCACAAGGACAGTAAAACAAGGAAAATTCTCCCTCGTGGGGACATTTCCCACGTTCCCATGAGGACAAAGGCTATTTTAAGCTTATGGGTTAGGTTTAGGGTTACGGTTAGGGTTAGAGTTAGGGTAAGAGGTTAGTGGTTAGGTTTAGGAGTAAGGTTTAGGTTACGGAAAATAGGATTTTGAATGGAAAATAATTTTAGGTTCCCACGAGGATAGAAGAACAAAACGAGTGTGTGTGCCTGAGCTGAGTCATAAGGGAGACTAGGCATCTACCACCCCACTACCAGATTGGGGGGGGGGGGTGTAGCCTGTTTTTTTCAATCCCCCCACCCCACTTTGGTACTGAACCCACCATCACCCACTAATTAACTTGTCATTTTTTCAGATTAAGTGTTTGAGCTAGTAATGTATCAATATTTATCGTTTACAAATTAGCTATGACATTGCCAATGAACATATAGCACAACTTAGAATTTCACCCCCATCTCAAAATGTAATGGTTTTGACCGTTTGGGAGATTTGAGGGTGTGATGATCTCTTCTCCTCTCTCTTCGGCCAAGCAGTGCGCTTCGCAAAATGTGATTGATGTCCTCGTTATGAAATGATCAACTTTACCCTGTATATCTAAAAATGACCGTATGCACTGATTGTTTAAAGCATAACTACCAAAACTATTGCTGATGGTGAACCTGAACAATCAAAATACAAATCTATTGTCAACCTGGTTCAGCAGGTATAGCTAGATGAGAGTTGTGTCTCCGGTAGCTTACTTTTATTCAGGTAAAATACAATTTTCAACAACGTACAGATAACAATAACCTAGAAAATTACATAGGTTGTCACTCAACTAACGAAGCCTGACATCACACAAGCTATTTTAGCATTTAAAACCTGCAGATGTGCAAGATGAGGATCAGGCTGCCTACCTCTTGTTGATCAGTGTGCGAAGCTGAGCACAGTGTGCAGTTTGACTAGGCTACTGATATTGCCTGGGGTTGGTTGGCATTCAAAATGACTTGCAGATCAATCACCGTCAACACAGTTACATGCAGTTCGACACTGAAGGAGAGGACGCATCAGTTGTCACAAAAGATGAGGTATTTTCGGTAGACATGTAATATGAGCAACAACAAAAATGTGAACCGGCAATTCGTAAAGACTATCTGCATTGACCTATTTTGCACTAACTCTTGATTCATCACATCTACTGCTGCTACTGTCCTATTGCCTATTCACTTTATCTCTACCTATATGTACATATCTACCTCAATTACCTTGTACCCCTGCACATTGACTCAATACTGGTACCCCGTGTATATACAGTGCCTTGCAAAAGTATTCATCCCCCTTGGCGTTTTTCCTATTTTAAAGCATTGCAACCTGTAATTTAAATGGATTTTTATGTGGATTTCATGTAATGAACATCCACAAAATAGTCCAAATTGGTGAAGTGAAATGAAAAAAATAACTTGTTTCAAAAAATTCAAAAGAATAAATCACAGAAAAGTGGTGCGTGCATTTGTATTCACCCCCTTTGCTATGAAGCCCCTAAATAAGATCTGGTGCAACCAATTACCTTCAGAAGTCACATAATTAGTTAAATAAAGTCCACCTGTGTGCAATCTAAGTGTCACATGATCTCAGTATATATATATATATATATATATATATATATATATATATATATATATATATATATATATACACACACACACACACACACACACACACACACACCTGTTCTGAAAGGCCCCAGAGTCTGCAACACCACTAAGCAAGTGGCACCACCAAGCAAGAGGCACCATGAAGAGCAAGGAGCTCTCCAAACAGGTCAGGGACAAAGTTGTGGAGAAGTACAGATCAGGGTTGGGTTATAAAGAAATATCCAAAACTTTGAACATCCCACGGAGCACCATTAAATCCATTATTAACAAATGGAAAGAATATGGCACCACAACAAACCTGCCAAGAGAGGGCCGCCCACCAAAACTCACGGACCAGGAAGGAGGGCATTAATCAGAGAGGCAACAAAGAGACCAAAGATAACCCTGAAGGAGCTGCAAAGCTCCACAGCGGAGATGGGCGTATCTGTCCATAGGACCACTTTAAGCCGTACACTCCACAGAGCTGGGCTTTACAGAAGAGTAGCCAGAAAAAAAGCCATTGCTTAAAGAAAAAAATAAGCAAACACGTTTGGTGTTCGCCAAAAGGCATGTGGGAGACTCCCCAAACATATGGAAGAAGGTACTCTGGTCAGATTAGACTAAAATTGAGCTTTTTGGCCATCAAGGAAAACGCTACGTCTGGCGCAAACCCAACACCTCTCATCACCCCAAGAACACCATCCCCACAGTGAGAGAAATAGGCTACTGGTTTCAATAGCAAATGGAAGTCTGTATAAAATAATAGCCTCCACGGATATGGTCAGATTTTGCATAGGCTACTTTGAAGCAAGGTAAAACATGCCCCATAAAATGTTGTAAAACTTTCAGGTTTCAAAAAATTAAGTAGCTACATGTTTTCTAAATGCATACTGCCTCCAGCTCATTACAAAGTGGTGCGTGACGCGCTGATGGAGCCCGTCTTCCATTGCCTATGCATTTGAATTGCGAATAGGAAGCTTGTTTGAATTACCAGTTGAGAAATTGTTAGATTAATTTGTATTTTAAGAATAATGACTAAAGGATTTCACCCCAAATACAGTATAAATGTGTGAACGGTGTTAAGAGTTATAATGTAGTGGCAACCCACTAACAGAGGGGGGCGGGACTAAACATTCCAGGGTGAAGGAGACTGCGGAAACTGTTTTTAAAAAAAGGGTTTTTGGCGCCAGAGCTCTCCATGAATAAAAATATAGATCATTCTTGCTGGTTGTGGACCTTGAATCATTTATGATTAAAACCAGAGCCTTACAACCCCTCCCCAGAGTACCTCTCCGTGTATATCAATGATGTCGCTCTTGCTGCTGGTGACTCTCAGATCCACCTCTACGCAGACGACACCATTTTGTATACATCTGGCCCTTCATTGGACACTGTGTTAACAAACCTCCAAACGAGCTTCAATGCCATACAACAATCCTTCAGTAGCCTCCAACTGCTCTTAAACACTAGTAAAACTAAATGCATGCTTTTCAATCGAACGCTGCTGGCACCCGCCCACCCGACTAGAATCACCACTCTCGACGGGTCTGACCTAGAGTATCTGGACAACTACAAATACCTAGGTGTCTGGTTAGACTGTAAACTCAACTTCCAGACTCACATAAAGAATCTCCAATCCAAAGTTAAATCTAGAATCGGCTTCCTATTTCGCAACAAAGCCTCCTTCACTCATGCTGCCAAACATGCCCTCGTAAAACTGACTATCCTACCGATCCTTGACTTCGGCGATGTCATTTACAAAATAGCCTCCAACACTCTACTCAGCAAATTGGATGTAGTCTATCACAGTGCCATCCGTTTTGTCTCCAAAGCCCCATACACTACCCACCACTGTGACCTGTACGCTCTTGTTGGCTGGTCCTCACTACATGTTCGTCGTCAAACCCACTGGCTCCAGGCCATCTATAAATCACTGCTAGGCAAATCCCCGCCTTATCTTAGCTCATTGGTCACCATAGCAGCACCCACCCGTAGTCTGCGCTCCAGCAGGTATATCTCACTGGTCATTCCCAAAGCCAACACCTCCTTTGGCCGCCATTCCTTCCAGTTCTCTGCTGCCAATGACTGGAACGAATTGCAAAAATCTCTGAAGCTGGAGACTCTTATCTCCCTCAATAACTTTAAGCATCAGTTGTCAGAGCACCTTACCGATCACTGCACCTGTACACAGCCCATCTGAAATTAGCCCACCCAACTACCTCATCCCTATATTGTTATTTATTTTGCTCTTTTGCACCCCAGTATCTCTATTTGCACATAATCTCTTGCACATCTAGCATTCCAGTGTTAATACTATTGTAATTATTCTGCACTATAGCCTATTTATTGCCTTACCTCCATAACTTGCTACATTTGCACACACTGTATATATATTTTCTGTTGTATTTTTGACTTTATGTTTTTTTTTACCCCATATGTAACTCTGTGTTGTTTTTATTGCACTGCTTTGCTTTATCTTGGCCAGGTCGCAGTTGTAAATGAGAACCTGTTCTCAACTGGTTTACCTGGTTAAATAAAGGTGAAATAAAAATGAAATAAAAAAAATAATGATTCAAGCTTAGGTTGAATTAGAGATAGAAATTCTCGTGACAAGTGGTCCTTCGAGCAGAGCTCTAAAATACGTCTTTGTCGTTCTAAGGACACCGAAACCGTGCACAGGCGGGTGATTGCATCCGTGGAGAATAGTCCTGGCCTTCGACGTTAAGGTTATAAACAGGCCGGTGATTAATCTTATGAACGATAAAGACGTTAACGAGATTGAAAAAGCATTTAAATCCAAACTGCAAGGAAAAGGTCAGTAATTTTTATTCATGGATTTTGGTGAAATGATTTGAACTTGTATGAGAATAGTAATTCTTGTGGAGGGCAGAGAATAGTTACCAAAATCTCATAAGAGAATTAAAAGGAAGGGGGTCTGAAATGACTCAAGGTGAATGGCCATCACCAAAATAAACTAGTTAATATTGAGATTGTACGGGGTACAGTGTTACAATATAAACAGGAAGGGAGATAATTATCATTGTGTAAGATAGATAAGTCAAAAGTCGCATAAACAACTGGGGATTTGCTCTAACTCTGTCTATTTCATGAAACTGGAGCAGTTACGACCTCTAGGTTACGGATAGTGTTAGAAAAAAATCGTAGAATGTTGTATACGTGTGAGACTTAATGATCCATCGAAATACGTGATAATTGTTTCAAGGAAGGAACTAAAATAGGTTGCGTGAGAAAAAATTGTTGTCCGATCCCTTTCATGAAACTGGAGAAAAAAAAAAGAAAGAAAAACTCTGGGTTACGGGTTAGATAATTTAAAGAGGTCCGAGAATTAACGGGGGATGAAATATATATGTTAGGAAGAGATCGAAGAAATGTGTTTTATGGATCCATTTGGGAGAAGAGGTATGGATGTATTGGGCATCTCGATGTGGAGAAGTTAGAAGTTATGATTAAGCAGATGCATGTAAACTGTGGAACGGATATAAAGAAACAGCGAGGGTATGGCTTTTGGAAGCGCGAAGGAGAGAGGAAGTGCTTTAACTGTAACAAAGAGGAATATTTGGCAAGGGAGTGTAAGGCCCCGTGTAAATACTGTAACAGAACAGGTCATAACCATCGTGACTGCAGAGATAAAGGAAAGGGCAGTGTCGGAGATAGGACAGTCTATCTTTTGGTTCCACGGGTAAAATGTTTGAAGAAATGACTCGTGTCGATTAAGAATTGGCTAAAAACACCACAAAGAGATTATTTGAGAGGTACCTATAAATTTCTAACGATATATACGTATGAACTTTCTCACCCAAACGTAGACGTACGTCATGAGTGAGAAAGTAGAGAATATTTACATTTGCATTTTTGGTCATTTGGCAGACGCTCTGGTCGGGAGCGACTTGCAGGAGCAGTTGGGGTTGGGTGCCTTGCTCGGGGGCACATCGGCAGATATTTCGCCTGGTCGGCTCGGGGATTGGAGCCGGCGACCTCTCGGTTGCTGACACAGTGCTCTTGGTTACTGGGCTACCAGCCGGCCGATATGAGTTTAAGGTTGTGCCGTTGTTTGATTAGGTGATAAGGTTATGTGATAAGGTTTAATGGGTAATCGGACCATAACTAAAGTGGTTATAGAAGTAATGTATAAATAGTAGAGAGCCAATAGAGGGTTCTATTGAACTATTATGTTTTGTTGGGCATTTCAATGGCATAAGGTGAAATGTGTGTATGAGGGAATTCATCGGCTGGTATGAATGGTAACCGGATACTACTTAGTATTTGGTTGGTTAATGCTGAATGGAAGATTTGAAGCGTGGTTGGGGGTTAAATAGGAAGACTCACTTATTCAATAGGGAATGGGTGTAGGGAGAGAGAGTTTTTACGTGTATTAAAAGTTGCATTAGATAGCTTTAGTAGTATTCTAGATAGGTCTATGAAAATATGTTACAAGTACGAATGACATTATTTCCTAAGAAGGAAGATTTGTAGGGAAGGTCCCCGCGCCTCCCCCGTAATGTAGGAAGGAGCAGGGGAGGGGGGGGAGTGGTGAGAGACAGTACATAGTTCAGATGATAGGAATATCATTAAATGTATGCTTATCAACGATATCAAGTATTTGTTTTATTAATTAGGGCAGAGAGAACAGTTAAAGAAATTGAATAGCGAACTGAAATGGCGATAGAGCTGTGAAAATTGAGTTGAGGACAAAGGAGAATAATTTATGGCTCTGGTTAGCGGGGAAAAATAGAGACAGTCCAGCGAGTTAGATTGAGCTGGAAAATTTCAAGTAGAGGTCTAAAGACTTTACTGAAAGGAAGTGCTTTGATGAATTCAAATAGTTATTACTTTATTGTATAGGTTGAGTAACACCAGTGGTGGATGAAAATAAATTGTACTAATCTTGGATTACTTTTACTTGGGTACTCCATTATGTACTGCATACTGGTAAATTAAGTGATCTTATCTATGGGAAGGCAATGGCAGCCCATGGTAAAATCATTTGGAACTCTGAGGAGGAAGAACAGTTTATTGTTGCTCTCTTCCCAAACAGTCTTAGCTTTTCCTACATACAGTGGGGAGAACAAGTATTTGATACACTGCCGATTTTGCAGGTTTTCCTACTTACAAAGCATGTAGAGGTCTGTAATTTGTATCATAGGTACACTTCAAATGTGAGAGACGGAATCTAAAACAAAAATCCAGAAAATCACATTGTATGATTTTTAAGTAATTAATTTGCATTTTATTGCATGACATACAGTGGGGAAAAAAAGTATTTAGTCAGCCACCAATTGTGCAAGTTCTCCCACTTATAAAGATGAGAGAGGCCTGTAATTTTCATCATAGGTACACGTCAACTATGACAGACAAAATGAGAAAAAAAATCCAGAAAATCACATTGTAGGATTTTTTATGAATTTATTTGCAAATTATGGTGGAAAATAAGTATTTGGTCAATGACAAAAGTTTCTCAATACTTTGTTATATACCCTTTGTTGGCAATGACACAGGTCAAACGTTTTCTGTAAGTCTTCACAAGGTTTTCACACACTGTTGCTGGTATTTTGGCCCATTCCTCCATGCAGATCTCCTCTAGAGCAGTGATGTTTTGGGGCTGTCGCTGGGCAACACAGACTTTCAACTCCCTCCAAAGATTTTCTATGGGGTTGAGATCTGGAGACTGGCTAGGCCACTCCAGGACCTTGAAATGCTTCTTACGAAGCCACTCCTTCGTTGCCCGGGCGATGTGTTTGGGATCATTGTCATGCTGAAAGACCCAGCCACGTTTCATCTTCAATGCCCTTGCTGATGGAAGGAGGTTTTCACTCAAAATCTCACGATACATGGCCCCATTCATTCTTTCCTTTACACGGATCAGTCGTCCTGGTCCCTTTGCAGAAAAACAGCCCCAAAGCATGATGTTTCCACCCCCATGCTTCACAGTAGGTATTGTGTTCTTTGGATGCAACTCAGCATTCTTTGTCCTCCAAACACGACGAGTTGAGTTTTTACCAAAAAGTTATATTTTGGTTTCATCTGACCATATGATATTCTCCCAATCCTCTTCTGGATCATCCAAATGCACTCTAGCAAACTTCAGACGGGCCTGGACATGTACTGGCTTAAGCAGGGGGACACGTCTGGCACTGCAGTATTTGAGTCCCTGGCGGCGTAGTGTGTTACTGATGGTAGGCTTTGTTACTTTGGTCCCAGCTCTCTGCAGGTCATTCACTAGGTCCCCCCGTGTGGTTCTGGGATTTTTGCTCACCGTTCTTGTGATCATTTTGACCCCACGGGGTGAGATCTTGCGTGGAGCCCCAGATCGAGGGAGATTATCAGTGGTCTTGTATGTCTTCCATTTCCTAATAATTGCTCCCACAGTTGATTTCTTCAAACCAAGCTGCTTACCTATTGCAGATTCAGTCTTCCCAGCCTGGTGCAGGTCTACAATTTTGTTTCTGGTGTCCTTTGACAGCTCCTTGGTCTTGGCCATAGTGGAGTTTGGAGTGTGACTGTTTGAGGTTGTGGACAGGTGTCTTTTATACTGATAACAAGTTCAAACAGGTGCCATTAATACAGGTAACGAGTGGAGGACAGAGGAGCCTCTTAAAGAAGAAGTTACAGGTCTGTGAGAGCCAGAAATCTTGCTTGTTTGTAGGTGACCAAATACTTATTTTCCACCATAATTTGCAAATAAATTCATTAAAAATCGTACAATGTGATTTTCTGGATTTTTTCTCCTCAATTTGTCTGTCATAGTTGACGTGTACCTATGATGAAAATTACAGGCCTCTCTCATCTTTTAAAGTGGGAGAACTTGCACAATTGGTGGCTGACTAAATACTTTTTTTCCCCACTGTAAGTATTTGATCACCTACCAACCAGTAAGAATTCCGGCTCTCACAGACCTGTTAGTTTTTCTTTAAGAAGCCCTCCTGTTCTCCACTCATTACCTGTATTAACTGCACCTGTTTGAACTCGTTACCTGTATTAAAGACACCTGTCCACACACTCAATCAAACAGACTCCAACCTCTCCACAATGGCCAAGACCAGAGAGCTGTGTAAGGACATCAGGGATAAAATTGTAGACCTTCACAAGGCTGGGATGGGCTACAGGACAATAGGCAAGCAGCTTGGTGAGAAGGCAACAACTGTTGGCGCAATTATTAGAAAATGGAAGAAGTTCAAGATGACGGTCAATCACCCTCGGTCTGGGGCTCCATGCAAGATCTCACCTCGTGGGGCATAAATGATAATGAGGAAGGTGAGGGATCAGCCCAGAACTACACGGCAGGACCTGGTCAATGACCTGAAGAGAGCTGGGACCACAGTCTCAAAGAAAACCATTAGTAACACACTACGCCGTCATGGATTAAAATCCTGCAGCGCACGCAAGGTCCCCCTGCTCAAGCCAGCGCATGTCCAGGCCCATCTGAAGTTTGCCAATGACCATCTGGATGATCCAGAGGAGGAATGGGAGAAGGACATGTGGTCTGATGAGACAAAAATAGAACTTTTTGGTCTAAACTCCACTCGCGGTGTTTGGAGGAAGAAGAAGGATGAGTACAACCCCAAGAAAACCATCCCAACCGTGAAGCATGGAGGTGGAAACATAATTCTTTGGGGATGCTTTTCTGCAAAGGGGACAGGACGACTGCACCGTATTGAGGGGAGGATGGATGGGGACATGTATCGCGAGATCTTGGCCAACAACCTCCTTCCCTCAGTAAGAGCATTGAAGATGGGTCGTGGCTGGGTCTTCCAGCATGACAACGACCCGAAACACACAGCCAGGGCAACTAAGGAGTAGCTCCGTAAGAAGCATCTCAAGGTCCTGGAGTGCCCTAGCCAGTCTCTAGACCTTAACCCAATAGAAAATCTTTGGAGGGAGCTGAAAGTCCGTATTGCCCAGCGACAGCCCCGAAACCTGAAGGATCTGGAGAAGGTCTGTATGGAGGAGTGGGCCAAAATCCCTGCTGCAGTTTGTGCAAACCTGGTCAAGACCTACAGGAAACATATGATCTCTGTAATTGCAAACAAAGGTTTCTGTACCAAATATTAAGTTCTGCTTTTCTGATGTATCAAATACTTATGTCATGCAATAAAATGCAAATTCATTACTTAAAAATCATACAATGTGATTTTCTGGATTTTTGTTTTAGATTCCGTCTCTCACAGTTGAAGTGTACCTATGATAAAAATTACAGACCTCTACATGCTTTGTAAGTAGGAAAACCTGCAAAATCGGCAGTGTATCAAATACTTGTTCTCCCCACTGTATATCAGGGATGTTACCCAAATGGTAGAGAGTAAAGAGGGATATGACATTGGTCATGATGTTTTTTTTTTTTTTGTGGGCTATTAGATATAACTGGGTTAATCACGAACATAGAGGTTTTTATTCTTTGTTGCTAGGCAGAAGACTTAGGTGACCTAGGGTCGAAGTGCTTGCTCTTACTTCAATCCATGGCTGTCTTTTGTCTCTCTTCAAACATTGTGAAGGGAGCGGCACCAGGGTTGAGCAGAGTACAGGCTAAAACCTGTCTCTCCTTTGCTATCTTCTTGATTGATTACAGCAAGAGGGGGGGTTGTGTTAGGTTTGAAAGATTTAAATATGGACTTGTCATGTCCAACAATCAGTCTTCAGGTCAAGCCCGGGAGAGCCGGGGTAGAACAGAGTTTGAACTAAACATAAGTGTTTTTACAAGATAAGAGATTGATTGATTGGATTACTAATTGATTCTGAACTGAATGAAAGTCGAATTTAGCCGCCATAAAAGACAAAGGAAGTGGGAGGAGCAATAAAGAAGCAAAAGACAGCCTCAAAAATAAAAGGCATGGCAATTGGTTGATAAATTACCTAAGTGATATTTTAGGTAGGTGGTAATATTGACACATGAGCAGAACTATATGTCAAGAGGGGGGGAAGAGGCTAATGGTAGGATTAAATAATATACGAAGGAGAGGACAAAATACTTAAAAAATTAAAAAAATTAACAAATGTTAAATTAATTTGGATTTTAAGAATAATGACTAAAGGATTTCACCCCAAATACAGTATAAATGTTAGAATTATCATGTAGTGTCAACCCACTAACAGAGGGGGCGGTACTAAACATTCAAGGGTGAAGGGGAAGGCGGAAACTGTTTAGAAAAGCCACCTAAAGGTGGGAGGAGTCAAGTTCAGGAGGTATAACATTTACATTTACATTTTAGTCATTTAGCAGACGCTCAACCGTATGTATGTGTTTTTGGCGTCAGAGCTCTCCATGAATAAAAATACAAAAAATCCTTCTTCGTGGTTATGGACCTTGAATCATTTATGATTAAAACCAGAGCCTTACAACCTCTGGTAATGATTCAAGCTTAGGTTGAATTAGAGATAGAAATTCACGTAACAAAAATTTTTTTTTTTTTAGATACAGTCTAGAAAGAGAATGCAGTCAGAAATTGTTAGATTAATCTGAACATGTGTGAAGATAGTTTATTAACCACACCCGTATGTCAGAGGTTTTGTGCCCCACAAGTGAACTAAAGGAGAAGGTGAACCACTCTATCTAACCAGGTGACTGGTGAGCATCCAGTCCCTAAAGAAGAAAAACTGGAAGCAGGCCTGTTGGGAAGGGCCTTATCAGGTTATATTGGTCACTACCTTTGCCATTAGAATAGCAGAAAGTGCAACCTGGGTCCATGTTACCCACTGTAAGAAGGTAAGACCACATACAAGCACCACTGAACACACGCAGAGTTGGAGAGAAGAACTGGACCAATAGGGTCCGGGGGTCACCTCTGTTAACGAAGATCTCCTACCCCGACCTATCATCACTGTAGTGTGTTCTTAGGGTGTGAGTATGGGGTGGTACCAAGCAGAAGGACTAAAGGCAGGAGAGGGTTGGCGGTTTTTGGGAATATGGGTGACCCTGAGCTGCATCATAGTCTTGGTATGTCAAGATCCACCACCACCTCGCACCAATTACGCTATGGCCTTACCATTATTAAGAAATAAAAGGGAAGCGACCCGACATACTGACCGTCAAGGACGAGTGATCTACAAAATAGGAGTCAGAGAAGGGTGGGGAGTAAGATTCAAAATTAGGATTAGGGATCTTATCAGGACGGATAAGCAAGCAACGTGGGATTATAAAATCCCATTGTATTTATGTTCAGCTCCCTCTGCGGATTGTTCCTAGGCTCAGGTATTTAGACATACTGGGGGACGGAGATATGAGACGGGGGGGCTGGACGTCCAGATGGAGGATAAGAAGGTATAACGACATCCCCACGGAGATGGTAGTAACAATAGTAAAGGTCACTAAAGAGGACATGAAAATAACTTACTGGGCTTGTGCGGACGAATACGGACGGGATACTTGTCTAAGATTACATTGGATGGAGTCGAAAGATATGGAGGGCACAGGTACTGTCATTAATCCATTAATAGCAATAGACCGAGTAGATCAGTCAAGGGATGACGGAGTCAATTCGACTAACACGTCCACTATGAAAGATTTTCTCCTCCAATAATGGAACCAAGGGGAAGTGGAGGGGGTCCCTGATGAGAATCTCTGGTTAAAGTGGATGAAGTACACCGCTAGGGCCTTGGGGGAGACCAATTGTTATGCATGCTCCATTGGGCGACCGACAATGTTGACCGCCCCAATGCCAAAGGCAATGTTTCCCTGTGTATTAGACCTGGGGTCCAATCAAAAAGAGCCCAATTGCACAGGGATTGGGCTGGCAAAGTTGACTTACTCGGCCCGCCCACCTGGATTCACTTTAACTCCTGGCGAATACCAGTGTTACAGACATATAAATGGCACCCGTAACTTGGGTGATTTTGATGGCTGTAAGGAGATAATTAATGTGACTGATTTAGATAAGGAAGGGAGGGGGGAAAATTATTAACCTTACCATCCCTCTGACTGATGTGTGGTGGGCATGTACTAACAAAGGGAGCATTCGACAGACATTACCAGAAGGATGGGTGGGTACTTGTGCACCAGTATTGTTGGTCCAAACCTGTAAGAATTAGTCATTAAAGACCAGTGACAGGAAGAATAATCAGGAGGAGAAGAAATATAGGTCAGGAAGGAAATAACCCAATTTGGATAGATGGTATAGGCATCCCCAGGGGTGTTCCAGACGAATACAAAGCTATGAATCAAATATGGGAGAGTTTTAGCACTAAATAAACTTCAGTTAGTGCTAAATACGGCTGCTAGAATCCTGACTAGAACCAAGAAATTTGATCATATTACTCCAGTGCTAGCTTCCCTACACTGGCTTCCTGTTAAGGCAAGGGCTGATTTCAAGGTTTTACTGTTAACCTATAAAGCGTTACATGGGCTTGCTCCTACCTATCTTTCCGAGTTGGTCCTGCCGTACATACCAATACGTACGCTACGGTCACAAGACGCAGGCCTCCTAATTGTCCCTAGAATTTCTAAGCAAACAGCGGGAGGCAGGGCTTTCTCCTATAGATCTCCATTTTTATGGAACAGTCTGCCTACCCATGTGAGAGACGCAGACTCGGTCTCAACCTTTAAGTCTTTACTGAAGACTTATCTCTTCAGTAGGTCATATGATTGAGTGTAGTCTGGCCCAGGAGTGTGAAGGTGAACGGAAAGGCTCTGGAGCAACGAACAGCCCTTGCTGTCTCTGCCGGGCCGGTTCCCCTCTCCACTGGGGTTCTCTGCCTCTAACCCTGTTGCAGGGGCTGAGTCACTGGCTTGCTGGTGCTCTTTCATGCCGTCCCTGGGAGGGGTGCGTCACTTGAGTGGGTTGAGTTACTGACGTGATCTTCCTGTCTGGGTTGGCGCCCCCCTTGGTTTGTGCTGTGGTGGAGACCTCTGTGGGCTATACTCGGCCTTGTCTCAGGATTGTAAGTTGGTGGTTGAGGATATCCCTCTAGTGGTGCGGGGGCTGTGCTTTGGCAGAGTGGGTGGGGTTATATCCTTCCTGTTTGGCCCTGTCCGGGGGTTTCTTCGGATGGGGCCACAGTGTCTCCGGACCGCTCCTGTCTCAGCCTCCAGTATTTATGCTGCAGTAGTTTATGTGTCGGGGGCTGGGGTTAGTTGGTTATACCTGGAGTACTTCTCCTGTCTTATCCAGTGTCCTGTGTGAATTTAAGTATGCTCTCTCTAATTCTCTCGTTCTCTCTTTCTCTCTGAGAACCTGAGCCCTAGGACCATACGTCAGGACTACCGGGCATGATGACACCTTGCTGTCCCCAGTCCGCCTGGCCTTGCTGCTATTCCAGTTTCAACTGTTCTGCCTGCGGTTACGAAACCCCTACCTGTCCCAGACCTGCTGTTTTCAACTCTTAATGATCGGCTATGAAAAGCCAACTGAGAGACCTGAGCACCTAGGACCATACGTCGGGACTACCGGCCGTGGTGACTCCTTGCTGTCCCCAGTCCGCCTGGCCTTGCTGCTATTCCAGTTTCAACTGTTCTGCCTGCGGTTATGGAACCCCTACCTGTCCCAGACCTGCTGTTTTCAACTCTTAATGATCGGCTATGAAAAGCCAACTGAGATTTATTCCTGATTATTATTTGACCATGCTTGTCACTTATGAACATTTTTGAACATCTTGGCATGGTTCTGTTATAATCTTCACCCGGCACAGCCAGAAGAGGACTGGCCACCCCTCTTAGCCTGGTTCCTCTCTAGGTTTCTTCCTAGGTTTTCGCCTTTCTAGGGAGTTTTTCCTAGCCACCGTGCTTCTACACCTGCATTACTAGCTGTTTGGGGTTTTAGGCTGGGTTTCTGTACAGCACTTCGAGATATTAGCTGATGTAAGAAGGGCTATATAAAATAAAATTGATTGATTGATTGATTTTACCACAACATTTTTCTGGTGGGTGACAATGGTTTGGATAAATTATATCTATTACAACCAACAACGATTTATTAACCAGACTGGAGATGCAGTAAAGGGGATCTCCGAGCAATTATCTGCCATCCCGCTCATAACTTAGTAGAGGTTGGTTCTAGATCAGGCAGAAAGGGCCGGTGTCTATAGAATGATAAGCCATTGTTGCACATTTATCCCTAACAACACCACACTGGATGGGACAGTCACCAGAGCTCTTACATAATTAACTGCACTAAGTGAAGAATGAACTGAGAACTCAGAAGTTAGTACATCGTGGATAGGGTGGTTTGATGAAATGTTTGGTAAATGGAAAACCATAGCAGCCACCATCTTAGGAGCGGTCAGTGTTTGTATGGGTATTCTTGTATTATGTGGTTGTTGTCTTGTTCCCTGTGTCCGAGGATTGGTGAGTCAGGCGTTGGTGAAATGCAGTATCTAAACAATGATGAGAGATGGACTCCGGACTCTGACCAGGGGAATGTGAAAAACGATCCTCCAGGCTTGGTGGATGACGAGGATTTGGACCCTGAAAGACCGCAATTGGATGAAAGGTTTATTAGTTCTGACGTAATCTCTGAGATTAATCATGCTTGTAAAATACATTTATCCTGAATGTGAAAACATTTAGTCAAAGGGGTGGATTGTTAGATTAATTTGCATTTTAAGAATAATGACTAAAGGATTTCACCCCAAATACAGTATAAATGTGTGAACGGTGTTAAGAGTTATAATGTAGTGGCAACCCACTAACAGAGGGGGGCGGGACTAAACATTCCAGGGTGAAGGAGACTGCGGAAACTGTTTAAAAAAGCCTCCTAAAAAGGTGGGCGGAGCAAAGTGCCTTTGTGTGTCAAGGGGTATAAAACAGTATGTATGGGTTTTTGGCGCCAGAGCTCTCCATGAATAAAAATACAGATCATTCTTGCTGGTTGTGGACCTTGAATTATTTATGATTAAAACCAGAGCCTTACAACCCCTGGTAATGATTCAAGCTTAGGTTGAATTAGAGATAGAAATTCTCGTGACAGAAATACAAATATTATCTATTTTTAACACACGATTGCATTTAGAATTGTTGCACAATGATTGGGCTTATAAAAGTGCTGTCTGCGCTGTCTGACAGATTTTCCTCTCAAAGGCTCTGTTTGCTGTGTGTGTGATAAATAAGATACATAACGAATATACTGTACACACGCACCAATTTAATTACACTAAATTATGCAAATTAACCTATAGACCGATAAGCACAGCCATCAAATGTATTTACATCAACTGGTATTTACATCAATGAATAGGCAAAAAAGCATGATTTCGCAATGGGATTTTTGTTATTCTCCCGGACAAATGGCTGGTGCCAATTTAATTTATCGGATTTAAAATTTTTGGGACGGCCAAAAGCCGACCATTACCAGCTAACGGAAACCCTGAAAAGGAAGCAGGATGTTTTTCAGCTGGCCTGTACTGGGATGGAAGATCCTAAACAGATGCTGTCCAGGGGTTTATAGCCCCAATAAGGCTGGGGAGTGGCCCACTGGACGCCGTGACAGACACACTACACTACAATACACTACCACACACACTAGACTAAAGCCAGACAAAACACACTCTCAAAACACCCACATCAATAGCTAGAGTACCTGTGACTCATGAATTGTATATGACCTAATCTATCATGTGTACAAACAAACAAACACAGAGATCATGTGCCATGTAACAGGAGGACACAGGTCAAGGCAAAAACAATGCTTAACTGGTCTAGGATCAGATTTTCCTGACCCAATTCTAGCTAAACCATCAGGAAAGAAACAAACTGTCCCTGGACCAGTACTTAGAAGCACATCCATCCTGTTCCAAGCTCAATGAGACAGACAGACAAACATACAGACAGACCTGCTTGGCAGTGAGTCCCCAACCCTCATACATCCCTGTTAGACGACCCAAGGCCAGGTAGCCCTGTTCTCTGGTCCAGTAGCCCTGTTCTCTGTCCCAGTAGCCCTGTTCTTTGGCCCAGTAGCCCTGTTCTTTGGCCCAGTAGCCCTGTTCTTTGGCCCAGTAGCCCTGTTCTTTGGCCCAGTAGCCCTGTTCTCTGGCCCAGTAGCCCTGTTCTCTGGCCCAGTAGCCCTGTTCTCTGGCCCAGTAGCCCTGTTCTCTGGCCCAGTAGCCCTGTTCTCTGGCCCAGTTCTCTGGCCCAGTAGCCCTGTTCTTTGGTTCAGTAGCCCTGTTCTCTGGCCCAGTAGCCCTGTTCTCTGGCCCAGTAGCCCTGTTCTCTGGCCCAGTAGCCCTGTTCTCTGGCCCAGTAGCCCTGTTCTCTGGCCCAGTAGCCCTGTTCTTTGGCCCAGTAGCCCTGTTCTCTGGCCCAGTAGCCCTGTTCTCTGTCCCAGTAGCCCTGTTCTTTGGCCCAGTTGCCCTGTTCTCTGGCCCAGTAGCCCTGTTCTCTGGCCCAGTAGCCCTGTTCTTTGGCACAGTAGCGGCTTTAGCACTCAGGAAGCCTACCAAGGCTTTCCAGGAAGAATATGAGCTTTCCAAAAACACCAGCCTTGGGGATGGTAATGCCTGTGCTCCTGTCTAGTCCCAGTTCCGTCTGCACTAATAGAAAGTCCACTGCTCTAGCAGGAGAAGGCCAGGGTGAACATAGTGCTTCAGTTACACAGACAAAACACAGAATGCCAGGCCAGCCACCAACACAGGCCAGGTCAAGAATGCAATGCATCAGAGCCGTGAGGGAGAGAGAAGGAATACAGCTGTGTGTGGAAGTACAGTGTAGCTGTATCCAGAGCAGGCAGGCGTACATACTGTAGCTCTATCATGTGGGGGGCTCATGGGGAAGGTATGAGGGGAGGATTTGCCCCTAGTTCAGATGGCTGATAGGCTACTAGTTTTGGGGATTGAGGGGGTCAGAGCGAGAGCAAATGAGACCAAGACTGAACGGGCAGTGATGACCTCTCCTCTGGCAGTGATGACCTCTCCTCTGGCAGTGATGACCTCTCCTCTGGCAGTGATGACCTCTCCTCTGGAAGTGATGACCTCTCCTCTGGAAGTGATGACCTCTCCTCTGGAAGTGATGACCTCTCCTCTGGAAGTGATGACCTCTCCTCTGGCAGTGATGACCTCTCCTCTGGCAGTGATGACCTCTCCTCTGGCAGTGATGACCTCTCCTCTGGCAGTGATGACCTCTCCTCTGGCAGTGATGACCTCTCCTCTGGCAGTGATGACCTCTCCTCTGGAAGTGATGACCTCTCCTCTGGAAGTGTGGAAGTGATGACCTCTCCTCTGGAAGTGATGACCTCTCCTCTGGCAGTGATGACCTCTCCTCTGGAAGTGATGACCTCTCCTCTGGAAGTGATGACCTCTCCTCTGAGTTCCACCAAGTTATTAGTGAGTCTGCTAGTTTGATTTTGGCCAGCCCTCCTAACCCTCTGTTAGCCTGTACTTCCAGGGCATTAAATCCCTGTTTGCCGGTTCAACTTCATCTCCTCCTCCTCGTTCTTCTAGTTAGTTAACAGGTCCACTCTTCAGCTAGCTAACGCCACCATACATAAACACGCCAGGAGAGCCAACTCACAGGTTCACGCATGTAGCATTCCACACCCTATCCCAACCTGCCCTCCTCTGCATTGCACTGCCCTACCCTTTAACAAGCTACCTACAGCACAACTCACTAGGGCTGGGAATTGCCAAGAACCTCACGATACGATATTATCACGATACTTTGGTGCCGATACGATATGTATTACGATTCACCCGATTCTATACTGTGATTTTATTGCGATTCGATGTTCCAAACGTATTGCTCACCATATGTCTGCTGCAGAGGGACAAGAGAGAGTCATGAGAAAATAAGTTTTGATCAGTCATGGAAATAAAAGTGCTGAAAACAAATATGCTCACTTTTTAAGTTTTAAACTAAACTAATAATCAGATCTCTTAAACGTTTCGTTCATTTTCGTTCTATTATCTTTATAATAGGCCATAATTGATTTTGGCCCAATAGGCCTGGTATATTCCCACGTTCAAGGAGCTTTCCGTTTTGATTTGGTTATTTTGCCTAAAAACCTTTTGGCCTACCTATAGAAAAATAAAAAAATAATACTCTGCCCAGCCTGGCAAGAGAGGCCAAAAGGGGGTTTAGCATCCCCAGTGGCTGCAGGGTGGAGAGGATATTCTCCCAAAGGGGGTTTAGCATCCCCAGTGGCTGCAGGGTGGAGAGGATATTCTCCCAAAGGGGGTTTAGCATCCCCAGTGGCTGCAGGGGTGGAGAGGATATTCTCCCAAAGGGGGTTTAGCATCCCCAGTGGCTGCAGGGGTGGAGAGGATATTCTCCCAAAGGGGGTTTAGCATCCCCAGTGGCTGCAGGGGTGGAGAGGATATTCTCCCAAAAGGGGGTTTAGCATCCCCAGTGGCTGCAAGGTGGAGAGGATATTCTCCCAAAGGGGGTTTAGCATCCCCAGTGGCTGCAGGGTGGAGAGGATATTCTCCCAAAAGGGGGTTTAGCATCCCCAGTGGCTGCAGGGGTGGAGAGGATATTCTCCCAAAGGGGGTTTAGCATCCCCAGTGGCTGCAGGGGTGGAGAGGATATTCTCCCAAAGGGGGTTTAGCATCCCCAGTGGCTGCAGGGGTGGAGAGGATATTCTCCCAAAGGGGGTTTAGCATCCCCAGTGGCTGCAGGGTGGAGAGGATATTCTCCCAAAGGGGGTTTAGCATCCCCAGTGGCTGCAGGGGTGGAGAGGATATTCTCCCAAAGGGGGTTTAGCATCCCCAGTGGCTGCAGGGGTGGAGAGGATATTCTCCCAAAGGGGGTTTAGCATCCCCAGTGGCTGCAGGGGTGGAGAGGATATTCTCCCAAAGGGGGTTTAGCATCCCCAGTGGCTGCAGGGTGGAGAGGATATTCTCCCAAAGGGGGTTTAGCATCCCCAGTGGCTGCAGGGGTGGAGAGGATATTCTCCCAAAGGGGGTTTAGCATCCCCAGTGGCTGCAGGGTGGAGAGGATATTCTCCCAAAGGGGGTTTAGCATCCCCAGTGGCTGCAGGGGTGGAGAGGATATTCTCCCAGTGGGGGAGACCCTGCTATGTAGCAACGTCACAAAAAGCCCTTATAATGGTGCTTGATGTCACAGATTCAAGTTTTTTCGGGGAGGAGAAAGACCTTGTGCGAAAGTTGATATAGTTAGGCATATCGCAGGTAAAGTTGATATAGTTAGGCATACCGCAGGTAAAGTTGATATGGGGCGGCAGGTAGCTTAATGGTTAAGAGCGTTGTGCCAGTAACCGTAAGGTCGCTGGTTCTAATCCCCGAGCCGACTAGGTGAAAAATCTCTGGATAAGAGCGTCTGCTAAATGACAAATAAATAAATAAATATATAAATATTGTGATGTCACGAGAGGCTACACAGCTTTCAGCGGGATTGCTCAAGTAGTGCAAGGAGACCAGGTTCAACCAAAACAAGGATTTTATTATAGGTCTTGGGAAATTAACGAAAATATAACAAAATTCTGTTCTCTTGTGGCTCTTTAAGGGTTAACAGTTCAGGGATGTCTCTTCCACATCCAAAATCATAATTCTCACTCGCTCAGATAACTTTTCCCCAGCCTTACTGTAGTCCACGTTGCAGCTAGTGGCCAACCCAGCAAAAAGTCCTTCCAAATGTCTCTCACGTATTTCCACAGGTGCATATATCCAAAGGTGAGTATTTCCCAAAGGTAAGTATCTCCAAATCCTTATATTCCTCATGGAAGTGGACGTGCAGCACTCTTGTCCTCCAGAGAGCCCAGGTTGGAGACTGTGTCTCTTCACCCCCCACACACTCCCTCAGTGTGTCTCTTCCCTTCCCAAAACTTCAGCTCATCAGCTCCTAATTGGTTTCAGCTGCGTGGGAAGATTGGCCATAGAGGGTTGGAGTTCCCGACCATACCAGCAGATGGAGCCATAGCTGTCTGGGTTTGCAGCCATCTCAGGGGGATGTAACGTCCCTCCAGGACACAGCCTCTCGTGACATCACACATCCCCCTCCTCGGGACCGACGTCCTCGTCGGGGTAAAGGCAGCGAAGAAGGCATCACGCCGGGAGAGGGCGTCCGCATTGCCGTGGTGCTTGCCAGCCTGCTCTCTCTTCAACTCCTCCCACCTCTAGGACCAGGGACTCAGCCTCCTGTTGTCTCTCCTTGAGTTTCTTACTGAACGCATCAGCCTTGGTTTTAGCAGAGTTTAGCTTCTGTTGAGCAGCTTTCAGTTCCTTCTCTCTCTCTGCCTCCGCATTCTTCATCTTGTTCTCCAACACCTTGTACTTCTCCTCTGCCTTCTTCTGGACCTCCTTACTACTGCGCAGGGTCTCCTCACACTCCTCGATGGTCCTGCGCAGCCTCTCCAGCTCCTCCTGTTGCTTATGGAAGGAGCTCTGTTGGAGTTTAGCCTGGAGGATATCTAACTCTTCTGTCTTCATGTCTAACTGTTGCTTTAACAAACGATACCTCTCAGCGGTCCCCTTCAGACCAGACAGTTCTTTGTCCAGATTCTGTAGCTCCGTCTCTGTGTCGGTCTGGGCACCTGCCATCCCTATCAGAGCCCGGGCGGGAGTGAGTAACTCGGAGGATTGCACCGGAGCCTTCCCAGGATGAGTCTTGCCTCTCCGCTTCCGAGGTACTCGGGTTATCCTCTCCTGAGACTCTCTCCAGAGTGGGTAAAAGGCTGGGCAGTCTCGTCCAATTAGGACAGGGACGGGGAGGGAATCAACCACCCCCGCCGTCGTGTGTATGGTTCCCCGTGTGCTGGTCATTGTAAGTTCAGTAATGGGGTATTCTCTGGTGTCCCCATGGACACAGGAAACTGGGAGGACTTTCCCCGGGGTCAGACACGTTGGGCCCACCAAATCCTTACGCACCAGGGTGGCCCGGCTACCAGAATCCAGTAAGGCCTCCACATCATGGTGATTCACAGTTACCGGGCAGGTGGGGGGTCGATCTGGGCCGCCATCTACGACTCCCAAGAGCGAGGCAAAACGGTGTGTGGGTGCTGAGCTGGAGGACTCCGCAGTGGGCATAGGTTCATCGGCTGGTTTCCCACACTGCCAGGAGATATGTCCCATCTCCCCACACCGGTAACACTGTCGAGTTTCCCCCTCCTGGTGTACTCTTCTTGGACCCGCCTGGTTTCTGGCTCCCCCCTGGAGCCGGGATAAGTCCTGACGTGGCTGGGTTCGAGACCTTGGGGTCCTTTGGACGGGTTCTTCCCATTTGTGGTGGGGCCGCACTCCTGGGGTCTTTTCGGGAAGCATTCAGCATCTCCGCTGTGGCCTGGTACTTTTCCACAGCTTCCACGGTCAGATCAGCCGTGGTCAAGGCCTGTTGACTGATGAACCGTTTTGCCTCATAAGGCAGGGCGCGTAGGTAACGATCCACCACAACGGCCTCCACCACCGCCGCTGCTGTATTCCTCTGCGGATCCAGCCATTTCCTTGCGATTCGGACAAGTTCATGCATCTGCGCCCGAGGAGGTTGGTCTGGTTGGAAGGTCCAGCCGTGAAAGCGCTGGGCCATACCAAACTTTGTGAGTCCATATCTGCTGAGGATCTCAGACTTCAGGGCATCATAGTCAGTAACCTGGTCAGGGCCCAGGTCCCGGACAGCATTCAGCGATTCCCCGGTTAGAAAGGGGGCTAACAGACCAACCCACTGTTGCTTGGGCCAGGCTTCCCTAGTGGCCGTGGCCTCAAATGCATGCAGGTATGCCTCAATGTCATCGGTAGCTCCCATCTTAGATATAAAGTCACTTGCCTTTATTGGGCGGGTATTTTGGACCACCCTCTGTCTCTGCAACTGCAATTCCTCTGCCTTCAGAAGGTTGGCTTTCTTTTGCTCCTCCAAGAGAGCCACGTTTGCTTGCATCTGGGCTTGCTGGCCAGCAACAAGGGCTTTCAATATGTCCTCCATTTCAGTCGGCGGGGGAGCCTACGGCCAACTTGGAAAACTGGGTGATCAAACCTTCGGTATCCTCCTCTGACATGCACTATTAACGCTTGAGCGTGCCCGTATTCTCCACCATCTGTGATGTCACGAGAGGCTACACAGCTTTCAGCGGGATTGCTCAAGTAGTGCAAGGAGACCAGGTTCAACCAAAACAAGGATTTTATTATAGGTCTTGGGAAATTAACGAAAATATAACAAAATTCTGTTCTCTTGTGGCTCTTTAAGGGTTAACAGTTCAGGGATGTCTCTTCCACATCCAAAATCATAATTCTCACTCGCTCAGATAACTTTTCCCCAGCCTTACTGTAGTCCACGTTGCAGCTAGTGGCCAACCCAGCAAAAAGTCCTTCCAAATGTCTCTCACGTATTTCCACAGGTGCATATATCCAAAGGTGAGTATTTCCCAAAGGTAAGTATCTCCAAATCCTTATATTCCTCATGGAAGTGGACGTGCAGCACTCTTGTCCTCCAGAGAGCCCAGGTTGGAGACTGTGTCTCTTCACCCCCACACACTCCCTCAGTGTGTCTCTTCCCTTCCCAAAACTTCAGCTCATCAGCTCCTAATTGGTTTCAGCTGCGTGGGAAGATTGGCCATAGAGGGTTGGAGTTCCCGACCATACCAGCAGATGGAGCCATAGCTGTCTGGGTTTGCAGCCATCTCAGGGGGATGTAACGTCCCTCCAGGACACAGCCTCTCGTGACATCACAATATATATATATATATATAGTTAGGCATATCGCATGTAAAGTTGATATAGTTAGGCATATCGCAGGTAAAGTTGATATAGGTAGGCATATCGCAGGTAAAGTTGATATAGTTAGGCATATCGCAGGTGAAGTTGATAGCGTTAGGCATTTCGCTGATAGTTACGCAAAGTGGAAAAAGAGATGTCAGCAAGAGCAAGCTGGTGTTTGGTTTCTGGCTGCACTATACAGGAAATCAAGGGATGAAGCCACCAAATGTCACTATTTCTCGATAAAGGATACGGGTTGCTAGGCCACAATTCCCTGTTCGTTCTTTGACAGTTCCAAATAAAATAAAAATGTTATTTGTCACATGCTTGGTAAACAACATTTGTATACTAACAGTAAAATGCTTACTTACCGGTCCTTTTCCATCAATGCTGATAAAAAAATACTATAATAATAGAAAACTAGAAAAAAAATAACAGGAGGAATAAATACAGGATGAGTAACGATAGCTTGGCTATATACACGAGGTACCAGTACTGAGTTGATGTGCAGGGGATTGAGGTAAATATGTACATATAGGTAGGGGTGGACATACAGTGGGGAAAAAAAGTATTTAGTCAGCCACCAATTGTGCAAATTCCTCCACATAAAAAGATGAGAGAGGCCTGTAATTTTCATCATAGGTACACGTCAACTATGAAAGACAAATTGAGGAAAAAAAATCCAGAAAATCACATTGTAGGATTTTTAATGAATTTATATGCAAATTATGGTGGAAAATAAGTATTTGGTCACCTACAAACAAGCAACATTTCTGGCTCTCACAGACCTGTAACTTCTTCTTTAAGAGGCTCCTCTGTCCTCCATTCGTTACCTGTATTAATGGCACCTGTTTGAACTTGTTATCAGTATAAAAGACACCTGTCCACAACCTCAAACAGTCACACTCCAAACTCCACTATGGCCAAGACCAAAGAGCTGTCAAAGGACACCAGAAACAAAATTGTAGACCTGCACCAGGCTGGGAAGACTGAATCTGCAATAGGTAAGCAGCTTGGTTTGAAGAAATCAACTGTGGGAGCAATTATTAGGAAATGGAAGACATACAAGACCACTGATAATCTCCCTCGATCTGGGGCTCCACGCAAGATCTCACCCCGTGGGGTCAAAATGATCACAAGAACGGTGAGCAAAAATCCCAGAACCACACGGGGGGACCTAGTGAATGACCTGCAGAGAGCTGGGACCAAAGTAACAAAGCCTACCATCAGTAACACACTACGCCGCCAGGGACTCAAATCCTGCAGTGGCAGACGTGTCCCCCTGCTTAAGCCAGTACATGTCCAGGCCCGTCTGAAGTTTGCTAGAGTGCATTTGGATGATCCAGAAGAGGATTGGGAGAATGTCATATGGTCAGATGAAACCAAAATATAACTTTTTGGTAAAAACTCATCTGCGTCGTGTTTGGAGGACAAAGAATGCTGAGTTGCATCCAAAGAACACCATACCTACTGTGAAGCATGGGGGTGGAAACATCATGCTTTGGGGCTGTTTTTCTGCAAAGGGACCAGGACGACTGATCCGTGTAAAGGAAAGAATGAATGGGGCCATGTATCGTGAGATTTTGAGTGAAAACCTCCTTCCATCAGCAAGGGCATTGAAGATGAAAGGTGGCTGGGTCTTTCAGCATGACAATGATCCCAAACACACCGCCTGGGCAATGAAGGAGTGGCTTCGTAAGAAGCATTTCAAGGTCCTGGAGTGGCCTAGCCAGTCTCCAGATCTCAACCCCATAGAAAATCTTTGGAGGGAGTTGAAAGTCCGTGTTGCCCAGCGACAGCCCCAAAACATCACTGCTCTAGAGGAGATCTGCATGGAGGAATGGGCCAAAATACCAGCAACAGTGAGTGAAAACCTTGTGGAGACTTACAGAAAATGTTTGACCTGTGTCATTGCCAACAAAGGGTATATAACAAAGTATTGAGAAACTTTTGTTATTGACCAAATACTTATTTTCCACCATAATTTGCAAATAAATTCATTAAAAATCCTACAATGTGATTTTCTGGATTTCTTTTTCTCATTTTGTCTGTCATAGTTGACGTGTACCTATGATGAAAATTACAGGCCTCTCTCATCTTTTTAAGTGGGAGAACTTGCACAATTGGTGGCTGACTAAATACTTTTTTCCCCCACTGTATATGTCACAAGGCAACAGGATAGATAATAAACAGTAACAGCAGCGTATGTGATGACTCAAAAGAGTTATTGCAAAAAGGGTCAATGCAGATGGTTAACTATTTAACTAACAGCTACATAACTACTTAGCAGTCTTATAGCTTGGGGGTAGAAGCTGTTGAGGGTCCTGTTTGTTCCAGACCTGGTGCATCGGTACTGCTGGCCGTGCAGTAGCAGAGAATAGTCTATGACTTGGGTGGCTGGAGTCTTTGACAATTTTTAGGGCCTTCCTCTGACACCACCTGGTATAGAGGTCCTGGATGGCAGGGAGCTCGGCACCAGTGATGTACTGGACTGTACGCACTACCCTCTGTAGCGCCTTGCGTTCGGATGCCAAGCAGTTGCCATACCAAGCGGTGAAGCAGTCAGTCAAAATGCTCTCAATGGTGCAGCTGTATAACTTTTTGAAGATCCGAGGGCCCACGCCAAATCTTTTCAGCCTCCTGAGGGGGAAGAGGCATTGTCGTGCCCTCTTCACGACTGTGTTGGTGTGTGTGGACCATGATAGTTCCTCAGTGATGTGGACACAGAGGAACTAGAAGCTCTCGACCTGCTCCACTACAGCCCCATCGATGTGGATGAGGGCGTGCTCGGCCCTCTGTTTCTTGTAGTGCACGATCAGCTCCTTTGTCTTGCTGACGTTGAGGGAGTTTCATCAAAGACAAGCGTGTGGGGTATGGGCTGGGGTGTACTGTTCTTTTTTTATTTCTATCACATTTATCTGGAGAAGACAAACATCAGAGAAAGGCAAGAGCTGACACACAGTACTAGTCAGAAAGGGACTAGTTCTAATGCACTGATCCCTGTATGATGAAATTGGATGCCAGCCTCTCCTTGCCAACACTTGCCTGTCTTCTGTGACGGATGGCAGCCATCTAGCTCATAATTCTGCATAATGAGGTAGTAATATTAATTACTCCTCTTCGTCCCCCTGCATCTGCACCCCCTCTCTCATCTCACTCCCAGGACCCCTTTATGGGGACATTAGTTCTGGATTAATCACCCCATTCAGTTTACCTGGGCCTGGGCAACCTGACAGCACCGTGACCTGCAGCTGGGGGCCCGCCGTGGCTATTCTGGCGCAATAGCTCCTCAGTGGCAGTCAGTCAGTCAGTCAGTCATGACTCATGGGGGGAAGAGGAAGGGCTACCAGTTAAACAGGCCTGGTAGAGCCTAGTCTCATATCTCGCCTTGGTCTGCTAGAGGAGCGTCAGAGAGAAAAGAGAGAAGCTGCTGCTGTTGGTTAATGGATAACCTAAGAGATCTCTAATGACCAGGAGAGCAGAGCAGGGAGGAACCTCCGGCTACAGTCATCAGAGACATCATGATATCCTGACCTATACCTGAGGAAAGGAAGGTGGCTTTAAAGTACAGGAGGGAGTGTTGTCCACTCACTGCAAAAAAAAAGGCAGATACAGGCCACAAACTATAGCATAGGAAAGACTAGCAAAATACAAAAATAGACAATGTTGGAACTGTGGAACTAACAGTTGATGCCCCTTGGTTAAATAGCTAGAGCAGTGATCTAATTGAACCTGATCAAACTTCCCTTGTTGTGTTAAACCATAATGGGAAGAGAATAGACAACATCAACAGATGTATTATAACATTCAAAACAAACCAATAAAGGTCCTGAGTGGCGCAGTGGTCTAAGGCACTGCATCGCAGTGCTAACTGTGCTACTAGAGATCCTGGTTCGAATCCACGCTCTGTCGCAGCCGGCCGCGACCGGGAGACTCATGGGCGGCGCACAATTGGCCCAGCGTCGTCCAGGGTAGGGGAGGGAATGGCCGGCAGGGATGTAGCTCAGTTGATAGAGCATGGCGTTTGCAACGCCAGGGTTGTGGGTTCGTTTCCCATGTGGGGCCAGTATAAAAAAAATAATAAAAAAAAATGTATTCACTAACTGTAAGTCGCTCTGGATAAGAGCGTCTGCTAAATGACTAAAAATGTAAATGTAAAAAGGTCATTGACTTGAACTTGTTTTTAACAACAGTTGCAAACTCAACGGTATGGAGCAATAACAAGCCTCTATTGGTACTGCGCTGCTGACTTGTAGCAAAGCACTTAGATACATTTATTTTCACCGTTTTCTTCTTGACCTATAGGAATCAATTAAAAACATTTATCTGTGACAGTTTCCATTCCGTGTGAAGTAAGGCCATTATATACAACAAGAGCTAGCTACTAGGTCTGCTAAATCACCTCAATCCTATTTGTGCAATAACTCAACTGTCAGCAGCATGAAATGTGGAAATGTGAACACACATGAACCCTTCTGTCAGGGAATAAGGGGCATGCATGGCCCATTACAGCATGGATTACAACAATCAGATAGGATAAATCAGATAGAGACTGAATGACATCCACAGCGCTAGGCTAAACTCCCTGTAGCTTCATGTTATCTAGCCAATCCCAAAGCCTCTTTGCTGAACTAGTCATCAAATGAACTCTGAGGGAATGTTGATCAAACAATATTGTTTTTAAAGCTACATAAATCTGAAAAGCCGAGTTGGATATAAAAACGGTTTATATAACATTGGTTTGCTGCCAGTGTCTGTCCCAGCCATCTGTCCTGGCTGTGTGTTGGGGCCAACGGAATCCTGTCTTATCTCTCGAGGTCAGTCTAATACCATTTCACAGAGCAAATGGACATGGATCTACAATGAACAAAAATATAAACGCAACATGTAACGTGTTGGTCCCATGTTTCATGAGCTGAAATAAAAGATCCCAGAAATTTTCCATATGCACAAAAAGCTTATTTCTCTCAAATGTTTAGCACAAATGTGTTTACATCCCTGTTAGTGAGCATTTCTCTTTGCCAAGATAATCCATCCACCTGACAGGTGTGGCATATCAAGAAGCTGATTAAACAGCATGATCATTACACAGGTGCACCTTGTGCTGGACACAATAAAAGGCCACTAAAATGTGCAGTTTTGTCACAACACAATGCCAGACGTCTCAAATTTTGAGGGAGCATGCAATTGGCATGCTGACTGCAGGAATGTCCAACAGAGCTGTTGCCAGAGAGTTTAATGTTCATTTCTCTAACATAAGCCGCCTCCAACGTCTTTTTAGATAATTTGGCAATACGTCCAACCGGCATCACAACTGCAGACCACGTGTAACCACTCCAGCGTAGGACCTCCACATCCGGCTTCTTCACCTGCGGGATCGTCTGAGACCAGCCACCCGGAAAGCTGATGAAACTGAGAAGTATTTCTGTCTGTAATAAATCCCTTTTGTGGGGAAAAATGTATTCTGATTGGTTGGGCCTGGCTCCCAAGTGGGTGGGCCTATGCCCTCCCAGGCCCACCCATGGCTGCATCCCTGCCCAGTCATGTGAAATCCATAGATTATAATGAATATATTTCAATTGACTGATTTCCTTATGTGAACTGTAACTCTGTAAAATCGTTGAAATTGTTGCATGTTGCGTTTATATATTTGTTCAGTATATAAAGCCCAGTCAACCACCCATGCCTTGAAACATCATTCAGCAAGTTCCAACTACGTTCTGAGCAGTAGACATACTCAGCACAGGATTGTGTTTGTTTACAGCCACACACAAAATGCAATGAAGAGAGAACAGTTATTTTGCTTCCGCAGCTCTGATCTGCTCATCATGGGACTATGTCTTCTAAGGCTAGGCTATATGTTCTCAGGGCACTGAGACATTTACAACACAGAAGAGTCTGTGTGAAAAAAAACCTTGGCATTTCTCCCCTCCTTCCACCATATGAAAGCACAAACAAGTGTACAACACTGTAATGTGCAGCATTCATAATCCCTGCAGATTTCAGTTGTCTCAAATCGGGCTAATGAGCTTTCCAAAAGGAACAGCCTCTGTTTCTGTTCTAACTGACACACTGAGTCATTTTCGGTTGTTTATTACCCTACGCGCCTGTAAGACATTAGCCTACTTCAGGTGTGCAAAAGTTTCTGTTCTACTACTGTTCCAAAACACCTCCTGAGACCCAGCTTTTCCAACACACCCTCCTTGAGACCCAGCCCCAGATCAACTAGAGAAAAGGAGGCCCATTCACGGCTCATTGGGTCGATTTGAAAACACAAGGTCAAACACCACAGTTGGAGTAAGCAAATGAACCAGCAGCTGCAAGCTGTCTTGTAACACTGGTGCAATAGATGGGCTAGATCACAGTGAAGCGTTACTGTGTTAAGAGTTGTTTTACTGGACCGTCCTGTGTTTTGTACTGTTTAAATGTACCATATCAATAAGGCTAGCCCAGTGGCCAGTAAACCTGGGCTGGACCAAAGGAGTTAAACAGCAGTACACTGAACCCACTCCACAATATGGGGACAATAAAACACTCCGCCTTTCATTAAACAGTAACTAGGAAGCAGGACAAGGCTAGGGTGGTAATGCAGTCACAAATCCCAAGGTAAGGTTTGACTGAGTTAATCCTTTGTTTGAAGAGGATGTGTGTCGGCCAATTGTGTCAAGGCCAGAGACCCCAGACCGCCTGCGGACAACAACACACCTTAGAAGTGTCACGTGACAGTGACATCATTAGAACCCACAGTTCTAGAGTGAACGTGTTAACAGTAAGACAGACTGCAGAGGGAAAGGTTCCTGTGTGCACTGCAATGAGTATACTACTATTGCTTCCACCCAAAACTACATCAAACTGCCAGCAATGAGCACATAAACATTTCTGTCTGGCATTCCACAATATCATAAAGCAACTCCCCCAGTCGAGACCAAACTGCCTCCCTCCCAACACAATAATCTGGTTAGAAAAGACTTCCGATTTTTTCTCGTAGGTGCTTATTAAGAGGACACAGTGCAAAGCTTTGCTCTCCAAAATGCTGCGCAGCTGCTGAACGCGAAACCATTTGTGAAAAGAAATGTGGAGCATCGGAGCAGATTACCTTTTATGACATCAATATCCCCAGAGAGGGGGTGGAACAATATGACACCACCTATCACTCAATCAATGCTAACTTTCTAGTTACAAGACCATACTTCGAAACAGCAATTAACTACCGTATGTTCTAGAGGGCTAATTTTATGTGAGGGTTTATTGATTATGAAATATGAGTGAGACAGAAAATATTGAGAGGGAGTTGTTGAGCAGCACTGAAATCAACATTATTGGGAACGCTGATCCTGACCTTGTGTATTATTATTTTTCTGAGCGCTAAGGATGTTCTAGCCATAATATTAGCAATTCAAATTCCATCCCATTTACCCTAAAGGCCAAACACTGTGGTGCACCCTGCCAGACAATTCTCCCAAAAACAACTGGCATGTTAGCTCCCCTCCTCTTCTAGTCATAACATCTGGCAGAGAGCATACATACAGTATTCACATGACAAATGGGAGTGCTTGATCTGAAAGGCAAAACAACTCCTACATCTGCACTCGTACTCTGAGATGCTTTATGAATACTGGTTCTGGTTAGTGGTTCTGGTATGGTGCTGCTCCCTGAGGCAGTGCACTAGCAGAGCAGACTAACTGACACCACCTGCTACCTCAGTGGGACTACAACATGCCTCAACCACATAATCCCAACTCAAGTGCTCATTGACCTCAACCCATTTTTATCCACCCTGTGTTGTGTGCACTCTTTCACTCCATTCTGAACCTCATCAGATGAAGTCAGTGTTTAACTAGACTGAATGCAGGAGGAGTGAGGTCATGTAGTGCAGCAGGTGACCCGACTAGACGCAGGTTAGCCAGATAAGGCTGTATACATTATTACATAGAATTCATAAGAGATTCATGCAAGGACCAATCACCAACAAATGAGTAGAAATTGGGAAAACTAATCAGAAAATAGCATGTCAATCAATCCGTTTGACTTGTATACAGTACAATCAATAAATAACCACTGACTAAGCAATACCCAGTACAAGCACATATTAATAGGTTGTTGATTTCTGCATCTATAATGGTAGCAAGCTAGCTAGGTTACATTCGTGGGACCCAAACCTGTCTTTGTAACTAGGCTTCCTTTGTATTGTAGTTTTCTAGGCTACTGAAGAACACTCGTGTCATGACAACTCACCACATCTTTCGCCGCGGTGCTGCTTCCGTGCTGGTCCGGAATGAGTTTTTTGTTTTTATCTTCGGTTCTCTTCATTTTCTCACGTGGAAAAAAATATGACAAAAATAAATGTGTTTCACAGATATCTAACTCTGCTTAGCAAACTTACGCTAGGCTAGCCAGCTAACTGTATTGACGTCTTCCTCGCATTTCCTTCGGAAACTTGACATTCATATCTGCTGCTGTGATGTGTTCAGCAAGTCCAACTGCTGCCAAATCCGACCGTAGAAATGCATCCCCGTTCAAATTAACTTGCTGGCACAAACAGACTAAATTATCCTCGGCATCTGCAGTAATGTCAAAACTATTTTGACAGGTTGTCAGTCACTTGGTTGCTGTAGTTACAAGATAGCTAGCCTTAATTAACGTGGTTGTCTTTTTCCTGGCTACTGCATTTTACGCGCCACCTTTATGTAGCTTACTAGCTAGCTAGCTCGCTTGCTGAGAGAAAACCTAACTTGCAAGCGTATCGCGCGAACAGAAATGAACCGCGAGGTCGTACAATTAGAGGAACAGTACACCAAAAACGATATTCATTTTTTTTCAACTCCACGCACCCCTGTGACTTCGCTATCAGACAGACCTGGATGGATGGCTATCTAGAATCAAGCTAGCTTCGTTGCTAGCTACCTGCAAAAGACACGTTGTCATTGTAACACTTGGCATTTTTTCTTGACAGGTGACGTAGCAGAATGTTCGAGTTTCTTCCATCCAACTTGATGTAAAGTAAATTTTATTATTATTCACGAATGTCTCTCAATCCGTTGCCCTCGCCCTCTTTCAAATTGTCAGTCTTCCATCATCACCGGTGTGAGCTGCTGATTTGGTGATCTGTGACTGCAGTCACGATTCGTTTCCTGAATCTCCTCTCATGTTTCAACTGCAGTGCCTCCTGCTCCTAGACCACTGATCTAGGTTCAGCATGTCTTCAAGTTGACCAAATTCAATACATTCTAAAGTAATTAAGATCTGACCTGTAATCAGCTTTTCATATGTAACTAGACAAGGCGCACGCACTGAATATAAACATGCAGCGCGTGGCATGAGACCCTAGTGTAGATAAGCGAATGAGTTGGTGTCTGCTGCCATCTCGTGGTTGAAATGGGTAAATGTTCTAACGTGACAAGTGCCAGCTGGCAAACGTTTACATGTTACTTCACATTTTACCACCACAAACCGATGCTGGCACTAAGACTGCACTCAATGAGCTGTATAAGGCCATAAGCAAACAGGAAAACGCTCATCCAGAGGCAGCGCTCCTAGTGGCCAGGAACTTTAATGTAGGGAAACTGAAATCCGTTCTACCTAATTTCTACCAGCATGTTAAATGTGCAACCAGAGGGAAAAAAAACTCTAAACCACCTTTACTCCACACACAGAGACGCGTACAAAGCTCTCCCTCGCCCTCCATTTGGCAAATCTGACCATAATTATATCCTCCTGATTCCTGCTTATAAGCAAAAACTAAAGCAGGAAGCACCAGTGACTCAGTTAATAAGGAAGTGGTCAGATGAAGCAGATGCTAAGCTACAGGACTGTTTTGCTAGCACAGACTGGAATATGTTCCGGGATTCTTCCGATGGCATTGAGGAGTACACCACATCAGTCACTGGCTTCATCAATAAGTGCGTCGATGACGTATTCCCCACAGTGACCGTACGTACATACCCCAACCAGAAGCCATGGATTACAGGCAACATCCGCACTGAGCTAAAGGGTAGAGCTGCCACTTTCAAGGAGCGGGACTCTAACCCGGACACTTATGAGAAATCCTGCTTTGCCCTCCGACGAACCATCAAACAGGCAAAGAGTCTAAGATTAAATCGGACTATACCGGCTCCGACGCTCGTCGGATGTGGCAGGGCTTGAAAACTATTACAGACTACAAAGGGAAGCACAGCCACGAGCTGCCCAGTGACACGAGCCTACCAGACGAGCTAAATCACTTCTATGCTCGCTTCGAGGCAAGCAACACTGAAGCGTGCATGAGAGCATCAGCTGTTCCGGATGACTATGTGATCACGCTCGCCGTAGCCGATGTGAGTAAGACTTTTAAGCAGGTCAACATTCACAAGGCCGCAGGGCCAGACGGATTACCAGGACGCGTACTCTGAGCATGCGCTGACCAACTGGCAAGTGTCTTCACTGACACTTTCAACCTGTCCCTGACTGAGTCTGTAATACCAACATGTTTCAAGCAGACCACCATAGTCCCTGTGCCCAAGAACACTAAGATAACCTGCCTAAATGACCACGACCCCGTAGCACTCACGTCTGTAGCCATGAAGTGCTTTAAAAGGCTGGTCATGGCTCACATCAACACCATTATGCCAGAAACCCTAGACCCACTCCAATTTGCATACTGCCCCAACAGATCCACGGATGATGCAATCTCTATTGCACTCCACACTGCCCTTTCCCACCTGGATAAGCGGAACACCTACGTCAGAATGCTATTAACTGACTACAGCTCAGCGTTCAACACCATAGTGCCCTCAAAGCTCATCACTAAGCTAAGGACCCTGGGACTAAACACCTCCCTCTGCAACTGGATCCTGGACTTCCTGACGGGCCACCCTCAGGTGGTAAGGGTAGGTAACAACACATCTGCCACGCTGATCCTCAACATGACTGCATGGCCAGGCACGACTCCAACACCATCATTAAGTTTGCCGATGACACAACAGTGGTAGGCCTGATCACCGACAACGATGAGACAGCCTATAGGGAGGAGGTCAGAGACCTGGCCGTGTGGTGCCAGGATAACAGCCTCTCACTCAACTTGATCAAGAATGAGATGATTGTGGACTACAGGAGAAAAAAAAAAGGACTGAGCACGCCCCTATTCTCATCAACGAGGCTGTAGTGGAACAGGTTGAGAGCTTCAAGTTCCTTGGTGTCCACATCACCAACAAACTATCATGGTCCAAACACACCAAGACAGTCGTGAAGAGGGCACGACAAAGCCTATTACCCCTCAGGAGACTGAAACGATTTGCCATGGGTCCTCAGATCCTCAAAAATGTCTACAGCTGCACCATCGAGAGCATCCTGACTGGTTGCATCACTGCCTGGTATGGCAACTGCTCGGCCTCCGACCGCAAGGCACTACAGAGGGTAGTGCGTACGGCCCAGTACATCACTGGGGCCAAGCTTCCTGCCATCCAGGACCTTTATACCAGGCGGTGTCAGAGGCCCTAAAAATTGTCAAAAACTCCAGCCACCCTAGTCATAGACTGTTCTCTCTGCTACCGCACGGCAAGCGGTACCGGAGCGCCAAGTCTAGGTCCAAAAGGCTTCTTAACAGCTTCTACCCCCAAGCCATAAGACTCCTGAACAGCTAATCATGGCTACCCGGACTATTTGCATTGTCCACCCCACCCCACCCCACCCCCTCTTTAACACTGCTGCTACTCTCTGTTTATTATCCTTGCATAGTCACTTTAACTCTACCCACATGTACATATTACCTAAATTACCTTGACTAACCTGTGCCCCCGCACATTGACTCTGTTCCGGTTCCCCCTGTATATAGCCTCCCTACGGTTATTTTACTGTTGCTCTTTAATTATGTTATTTTTAACTTATCTATTTTTTACTTAACACTTATTTATCTTAAAACTGCATTGTTGGTTAAGGACTTGTAAGTAAGCATTTCACTGTAAGGTCTACACCTGTTGTATTCAGCGATTTGATTTACATCCTATCGAGCACTTCAAAAAAAAAAAAACGTAATAGAGTTATGTGTTGGACAACATTTATAGAAATCTTCCAAAAACAAACATAATTCATATTTTAGTCCTGTTTTATTGAAAAGCTTCTCCCCAAAACATCTTATTTTGTATATAACACATGCCCTTGACACCAGACCCCCTCTTCCTGCCTGCCACGAAAAAAAGCTGTTTTAATGTACACCCCTGCCATTATGTACATACAGTCCATCTTATACAGATACAGCTTTGCATATCCCAGTGTAAGTAACTAGGTTTTCACATATCCTGCTGATGATTGTCACAGATTTTGTTAATAGTAAATAACATCTATGGTTACCACAACAGAAAAAAAGAAAAAATCGAATGAAGATAATATAGAAAAAAAATTGTCTTAGAATGTTATCCCAAATTAAAACGACTTTACAAATTTGGAGAAAGAAAAACATTGTGTGGTCCATTCGCCTCTGAGGCATTTCTGTTTAAAATTTAAAACTTTAAAAATGTTAACTTATTTTGGACCAAGCACCAAATGCTCCGGTCACTTTCTTAAATAGGTCATTGGAATAAATCAGCAGGTCATAGTTGAATGTATTGCAGCTGGCAGCAGTATGTCTGATTTAAAGGTGGGAACAATCTTTACATCTATAGTATGGTTCCAGGTTCTAGCATTTCAGCAGGAAGACAGTTCTAGGGTCAACCCATCCATAGGATCTTTAAAATCTGAATAGTGTTTACATCTTGTGACATCAGTAACATACCATTTCAATGGCAGAAGAAGTATCGTACGAAACAGGAAACAAACAAGGTATCTAACATCTATAAATATGGCTTTTTTCCCTCAAACAACATGCAACTACTTTACACATACACACACTTACAATCTAGCCTTGTTAGAAGCGAAAAGGAAGCACTTTAGTCTTGTTTGGCTTTTTAAAAGCCCCTATTCCTGGATGCTCAAGGTTGATTGTCATAGGATCCTTGACGAGGTTTCATATAGAGCTCAAAACATAATTTATGTCTCAGGTAAAATAGGGGAAATACTTCAGTTGAGGTACCTTCGTAACACCTACATAAACTATACATAACACCTGACATAGACAGTCGTCGACATTCATTAACCCCTGTTCCGCTTGGCATAAAACAGCATCACAGAGAGCACCTGGCTGAACCCCTACTGACTATCAGACAGTCTCCCCTCAACTAAAGTGTTCTCCCTATTTAACTAGAAACCTGAGATTATGTCCTGTGTTTCCCGTTTCAACAGGAAGTATCCTGTCTCCCAGTATTAGGAGGAAGTTGGAGCTGGTGCATCACGGAGGCTGCCTGTAGGGAACGCGGTCTGTTAACCCCCTGGGTCAGACCCTGGGTATTAGGCCACGGGACCGTAGGAATCCTGGGTGATGGAGCCTGGATCTGGGGTTTCACGATACCCCAACCAGCAGACTGGGTGAGCTCACAGAAGCCTCTTGGGTTTTCACCTGGGTGGAAGAGGCAAAAGGGGATGGAAGGGTCAGCATTCTTACAGTGTATATATATATATATATACTGCTCAAAAAAATAAAGGGAACACTTAAACAACACATCCTAGATCTGAATGAATGAAATTATCTTATTAAATACTTACAGTGGGGGAAAAAAAGTATTTAGTCAGCCATCAATTGTGCAAGTTCTCCCACTTAAAAAGATGAGAGAGGCCTGTATTTTCATCATAGGTACACGTCAACTATGACAGACAAAATGAGATTTTTTTCCCCAGAAAATCACATTGTAGGATTTTTTATGAATTTATTTGCAAATTATGGTGGAAAATAAGTATTTGGTCAATAACAAAAGTTTCTCAATACTTTGTTATATACCCTTTGTTGGCAATGACACAGGTCAAACGTTTTCTATAAGTCTTCACAAGGTTTTCACACACTGTTGCTGGTATTTTGGCCCATTCCTCCATGCAGATCTCCTCTAGAGCAGTGATGTTTTGGGGCTGTCGCTGGGCAACACAGACTTTCAAATCCCTCCAAAGATTTCCTATGGGGTTGAGATCTCGAGACCTTGAAATGCTTCTTATGAAGCCACTCCTTCGTTGCCCGGGCGGTGTGTTAGGGATCATTGTCATGCTGAAAGACCCAGCCACGTTTCATCTTCAATGCCCTTGCTGATGGAAGGAGGTTTTCACTCAAAATCTCATGATACATGGCCCCATTCATTCTTTCCTTTACACGGATCAGTCATCCTGGTCCCTTTGCAGAAACACAGCCCCAAAGCATGATGTTTCCACCCCCATGCTTCACAGTAGGTATGGTGTTCTTTGGATGCAACTCAGCATTCTTTGTCCTCCAAACACGACGAGTTGAGTTTTTACCAAAAAGTTATATTTTGGTTTCATCTGACCATATGACATTCTCCCAATCCTCTTCTGGATCATCCAAATGCACTCTAGCAAACTTCAGACGGGCCTGGACATGTACTGGCTTAAGCAGGGGGACACGTCTCGCACTGCAGGATTTGTGTCCCTGGCGGCGTAGTGTGTTACTGATGGTAGGCTTTGTTACTTTGGTCCCAGCTCTCTGCAGGTCATTCACTAGGTCCCCCCGTGTGGTTCTGGGATTTTTGCTCACCGTTCTTGTGATCATTTTGACCCCACAGGGTGAGATCTTGCGTGGAGCCCCAGATCGAGGGAGATTATCAGTGGTCTTGTATGTCTTCCATTTCCTAATAATTGCTCCCACAGTTGATTTCTTCAAACCAAGCTGCTTACCTATTGCAGATTCAGTCTTCCCAGCCTGGTGCAGGTCTACAATTTTGTTTCTGGTGTCCTTTGACAGCTCTTTGGTCTTGGCCATAGTGGAGTTTGGAGTGTGACTGTTTCAGGTTGTGGACAGGTGTCTTTTATACTGATAACAAGTTCAAACAGGTGCCATTAATACAGGTAACGAGTGGAGGACAGAGGAGCCTCTTAAAGAAGAAGTTACAGGTCTGTGAGAGCCAGAAATCTTGCCTGTTTGTAGGTGACCAAATATGTATTTTCCACCATAATTTGCAAATAAATTCATTAAAAATCCTACAATGTGATTTTCTGGATTTTTTTTCCTCATTTTGTCTGTCATAGTTGACGTGTACCTATGATGAAAATTACAGGCCTCGCTCTTCTTTTTAAGTGGGAGAACTTGCACAATTGGTGGCTGACTAAATACTTGTTTTCCCCACTGTATTTCTTTACATAGTTGAATGTGCTGACAACAAAATCACACAAAAATGTTCAATGGAAATCAAATGTATCAACCCATGGAGGTCTGGATTTGAAGTCACCCTCAAAATTAAAGTGGAAAACCACACTACAGGCTGATCTATCTTTGATGTAATGTCCTTAAAACAAGTCAAAATGAGGCTCAGTAGTGTGTGTGGCCTCCATGTGCCTGTATGACCTCCCTACAATGCCTGGGCATGCTCCTGATGAGGGATCTCCTCCCAGACCTGGACTAAAGCATCCGCCAACTCCTGGGCAGTCTGTGGTGCAACGTGGCGTTGGTGGATGGCGCGAGACATGATGTCCCAGATGTGCTCAATTGGATTCAGGTCTGGGGAACGGGCGGGCCAGTCCATAGCATCAATGCCTTCCTCTTGCAGGAACTGCTGACAGACTCCAGCCACATGAGGTCTAGCATTGTCTTGCATTAGGAGGAACCCAGGGCCAACCACACCAGCATATGGTCTCACAAGGGGTCTGAGGATCTCATCTCGGTACCTAATGGCAGTCAGGCTACCTCTGGCGAGCACATGGAGGGCTGTGCGGCCCCCCAAAGAAATGCCACCCCACACCATGACTGACCCACCGCCAAACCTGTCATGCTGGAGGATGTTGCAGGCAGCAGAACGTTCTCCACTGCGTCTCCAGACTCTGTCACGTCTGTCACATGTGCTCAGTGTGAACCTGCTTTCATCTGTGAAGAGCACAGGGCGCCAGTGGCGAATTTGCCAATCTTGGTGTTCTCTGGCAAATGCCAAACGTCCTGCACGGTGTTGGGCTGTAAGCACAATCCCCACCTGTGGACGTCGAGCCCTCATACCACCCTCATGGAGTCTGTTTCTGACTGTTTGAGCAGACACATGCACATTTGTGGCCTGCTGGAGGTCATTTTGCAGGGCTCTGGCAGTGCTCCTTCTGCTCCTCCTTGCACAAAATGCGGAGGTAGCGGTCCTGCTGCTGGGTTGTTGCCCTCCTACGACCTCCTCCACGTCTCCTGATGTACTGGCCTGTCTCCTGGTAGCGCCTCCATGCTCTGGACACTACGCTGACAGACACAGCAAACCTTCTTGCCACAGCTCGCATTGATGTGCCATCCTGGATGAGCTGCACTACCTGAGCCACTTGTGTGGGTTGTAGACTCCGTCTCATGCTACCACTAGAGTGAAAGCACCGCCAGCATTCAAAAGTGACCAAAACATCAGCCAGGAAGCATAGGAACTGAGAAGTGGTCTGTGGTCACCACCTGCAGAACCACTTCTTTATTGGGGGTGTCTTGCTAATTGCCTATAATTTCCACCTGTTGTCTATTCCATTTGCACAACAGCATGTGAAATTTATTGTCAAGTGGACAGTTTGATTTCACAGAAGTGTGATTGACTTGGAGTTACATTGTGTTGTTTAAGTGTTCCCTTTATTTTTTTGAGCAGTGAATATATATATATATATATATATATATATATATATATATATATACATACAGTGGGGAAAAAAAGTATTTAGTCAGCCACCAATTGTGCAAGTTTTCCCACTTAAAAAGATGAGAGAGGCCTGTAATTTTCATCATAGGTACACGTCAACTATGACAGACAAATTGAGAAAATGTTTTCCAGAAAATCACATTGTAGGATTTTTTATGAATTTATTTGCAAATTATGGTGGAAAATAAGTATTTGGTCAATAACAAAAGTTTCTCAATACTTTGTTATATACCCTTTGTTGGAAATGACACAGGTCAAACGTTTTCTGTAAGTCTTCACAAGGTTTTCACACACTGTTGCTGGTATTTTGGCCCATTCCTCCATGCAGATCTCCTCTAGAGCAGTGATGTTTTGGGGCTGTCGCTGGGCAACACAGACTTTCAATTCCCTCCAAAGATTTTCTATGGGGTTGAGATCTGGAGACTGGCTAGGCCACTCCAGGACCTTGAAATGCTTCTTACGAAGCCACTCCATCGTTGCCCGGGCGGTGTGTTTGGGATCATTGTCATGCTGAAAGACCCAGCCACGTTTCATCTTCAATGCCCTTGCTGATGGAATGAGGTTTTCACTCAAAATCTCATGATACATGGCCTCATTCATTCTTTCCTTTACACGGATCAGTCGTCCTGGTCCCTTTGCAGAAAAACAGCCCCAAAGCATGATGTTTCCACCCCCATGCTTCACAGTAGGTATGGTGTTCTTTGGATGCAACTCAGCATTCTTTGTCCTCCAAACACGACGAGTTGAGTTTTTACCAAAAAGTTATATTTTGGTTTCATCTGACCATATGACATTCTCCCAATCCTCTTCTGGATCATCCAAATGCACTCTAGCAAACTTCAGACGGGCCTGGACATGTACTGGCTTAAGCAGGGGAACACGTCTTGCACTGCAGGATTTGAGTCCCTGGCGGCGTAGTGTGTTACTGATGGTAGGCTTTGTTACTTTGGTCCCAGCTCTCTGCAGGTCATTCACTAGGTCCCCCCGTGTGGTTCTGGGATTTTTGCTCACCGTTCTTGTGATCATTTTGACCCCACGGGGTGAGATCTTGCGTGGAGCCCCAGATCGAGGGAGATTATCAGTGGTCTTGTATGTCTTCCATTTCCTAATAATTGCTCCCACAGTTGATTTCTTCAAACCAAGCTGCTTACCTATTGCAGATTCAGTCTTCCCAGCCTGGTGCAGGTCTACAATTTTGTTTCTGGTGTCCTTTGACAGCTCTTTGGTCTTGGCCATAGTGGAGTTTGGAGTGTGACTGTTTGAGGTTGTGGACAGGTGTCTTTTATACTGATAACAAGTTCAAACAGGTGCCATTAATACAGGTAACGAGTGGAGGACAGAGGAGCCTCTTAAAGAAGAAGTTACAGGTCTGTGAGAGCCAGAAATCTTGCTTGTTAGTAGGTGACCAAATACTTATTTTCCACCATAATTTGCAAATAAATTCATTAAAAATCCTACAATGTGATTTTCTGGAAAACATTTTCTCAATTTGTCTGTCATAGTTGACGTGTACCTATGATGAAAATTACAGGCCTCTCTCATCTTTTTAAGTGGGAGAACTTGCACAATTGGTGGCTGACTAAATACTTTTTTTCCCCACTGTATATATATATATACAGTGAGGGAAAAAAGTATTTGATCCCCTGCTGATTTTGTACGTTTGCCCACTGACAAAGACATGATCAGTCTATAATTTTAATGGTAGGTTTATTTGAACAGTGAGAGACAGAATAACAACAACAAAATCCAGAAAAATGCATGTCAAAAATGTTATAAATTGATTTGCATTTTAATGAGGGAAATAAGTATTTGACCCCTCTGCAAAACATGACTTAGTACTTGGTGGCAAAACCCTTGTTGGCAATCACAGAGGTCAGACATTTCTTGTAGTTGGCCACCAGGTTTGCACACATCTCAGGAGGGATTTCGTTCCACTCCTCTTTGCAGATCTTCTCCAAGTCATTAAGGTTTCGAGGCTGACGTTTGGCAACTCGAACCTTCAGCTCCCTCCACAGATTTTCTATGGGATTAAGGTCTGGAGACTGGCTAGGCCACTCCAGGACCTTAATGTGCTTCTTGAGCCACTCCTTTGTTTCCTTCGCCGTGTGTTTTGGGTCATTGTCATGCTGGAATACCCATCCACGACCCATTTTCAATGCCCTGGCTGAGGGAAGGAGGTTCTCACCCAAGATTTGACGGTACATGGCCCCGTCCATTGTCCCTTTGATGCGGTGAAGTTGTGCTGTCCCCTTAGCAGAAAAACACCCCCAAAGCATAATGTTTCCACCTCCATGGTTGACGGTAAGGATGGTGTTCTTGGGGTCATAGGCAGCATTCCTCCTCCTCCAAACACGGCGAGTTGAGTTGATGCCAAAGAGCTCGATTTTGGTCTCATCTGACCACAACACTTTCACCCAGTTCTCCTCTGAATCATTCAGATGTTCATTAGCAAACTTCAGACGGCCCTGTATATGTGCTTTCTTGAGCAGGGGGACCTTGCGGGCGCTGCAGGATTTCAGTCCTTCACGGCGTAGTGTGTTTCCAATAGTTTTCTTGGTGACTATGGTCCCAGCTGCCTTGAGATCATTGATAAGATCCTCCCGTGTAGTTCTGGGCTGATTCCTCACCGTTCTCATGATCATTGCAACTCCACGAGGTGAGATCTTGCATGGAGCCCCAGGCCGAGGGAGATTGACAGTTATTTTGTGTTTCTTCCATTTGCGAATAATTGCACCAACTGTTGTCACCTTCTCACCAAGCTGCTTGGCGATGGTCTTGTAGCCCATTCCAGCCATGTGTAGGTCTACAATCTTGTCCCTGACATCCTTGGAGAGCTCTTTGGTCTTGGCCATGGTGGAGAGTTTGGAATCTGATTGATTGATTGCTTCTGTGGACAGGTGTCTTTTATACAGGTAAACTGAGATTAGGAGCACTCCCTTTAAGAGTGTGCTCCTAATCTCAGCTCGTTACCTGTATAAAAGACACCTGGGAGCCAGAAATCTTTCTGATTGAGAGGGGGTCAAATACTTATTTCCCTCATTAAAATGCAAATCAATTCATAACATTTTTTAAATGCGTTTTTCTGGATTTTTTTGTTGTTATTCTGTCTCTCACTGTTCAAATAAACCTACCATTACATTATAGACTGATCATTTCTTTGTCAGTGGGCAAACGTACAAAATCAGCAGGGGATCAAATACTTTTTTCTCTCACTGTATATATATATATATATATATATATATATATATATATATATATTACCAGTCAAAAGTTTGGACACACCTACTCATTCAAGAGTTGCTTTATTTTTACTATTTTTTACATTGTAGAATAATAGTGAAGACATCAAAACTATGAAATAACACATATGGAATCATGTAGTAACCAAAAAAAGTGTTAAGCAAATCAAAATATATTTTATATTTGAGATTCTTCAAAGTAGCCACCCTTTGCCTTGATGACAGCTTTGCACACTCTTGGCATTCTAACATATCTCATGTTACTATGTAATGTCATGACTTGTCATGCTGATTCATTGCGCTATCTGACCTAAGACAATGAAAACACTCCTTCAAAGATTACCTCAAATTGTCTTCACATGCTTATTTATTTCCTCTCTAACCTAAACAGAGTCAATTTAGCACACACACACACACACACACACACACATCTAGACACACTAGCAAATTCAAGTAGAGTCACTCAAATCTGCTGATGGTAGCCCTACAACAAGTATGATACCAATAAGGAGGTGTTAGAAAATGTTATATGTACAATGTTATTACAAAACAAAACTTTAACCAAGTGATCGTGTCAAAGAGGGGATCATGCACTGCTGTTTAATGCCAATAGGTGGCCTCCTACTCAATGAAGGATGGTGGTTAAAGGCCCAGTGCAGTCAAAATGCAGTTTCTGTACAACAGCTGAAGAAGCGAGCACTGTAAAAGTGTGCAAAAATGTGATCAGTGTTATTTCACACAGGGCCTTCTAATCAGCAGTTTTTAAATGGGTGGAGTTTTGGCTTGCCTGGTGATATCACCAGGCTGTCTAAGTTAATATTCAAATCACAAAGAAAGTTACAAACCTCTCTGCCAATAACAGGTAGTTTTCAGGTTACATATCCCTCCCAATAGACCCCTCCAATTAGGCCCCTCATTCAGACCACTCCCAGACAGTTCTAGCAAAATTCATGCTTGAGAAATAGTTTTTTGCTAAAAAGCTACTTTTGTTTCTTTTTGACAATTTTAATGGAAAACAATTATAGTAAGGTACTTAATTGTCACTCAGAAATTATTTGATATTGAGATAAAAACAGCTGCATTGGGCCTTTAAAAAATAGACAGGGTGGATTACAGGATGCAGATGCTGGAACACTGACAGGCACAGCATGACAGGGAACCGTACCTTTACCAACCCAGTGATGGGAGGAAGAGGGGGTGGGGAAAGAAGTGAGGCCAAGGGAGGACATTCTCTGCTCGTTCTCCTGGAATAACTCAAGGAAGAGCGAGAGAGGGAGCGAAATAGAGGTAGATGGAGAGAGCACATGTGAGAGAGGAGGCCGGGTGAGATGGAGAAAGGGGGAGAGCAGATGGAATACCTAACAGGGATTTTTCTCAAGAAGTAGAATAACAGCATTAAGAGGGTGTGACTTATAGAGGGTGTGAGTCAGATAAGTCAGATCCTGTAAAAAGGGTGAGCTCACCTCTAAGTTTGTCCGTGCCTTCTTCAAGACATCCTTTGTTCTTGACACTGTAAACAATCAGAAACAAAACCGTTGTGATTCATCTGTGACTATCACCCATCACTTCAACACACATACAAACACAAAAGTGAGTCATTAATTCCCAAGGCCCTCACACAATCTGTGCTGAGGGACACACACACACACACACACAGAGAGACAGAAAGGAAAAGGCCTTGCTCTGCTCCTTCAGTCCTTACATAACCCCAGGTGTCACCACAGCATCAGTGTGCAGTATGGGAGTTACAGAGAGGGGAGGAATGAGGGGGAGAAATTATGAACAAAGGAATGAACAAAAGGGAAGATACATGACTGGGCATATAAGGAGAAGACAGGACAGGGGGAGAGAAAGAAGAACACAGAGCAGGGAAGGGAAGGAGGGGAGAGGTAAATAAAGGAGAAAATATATTTAGGACCAAGAGGAGGAGAGTGATAGGAGTCACTTACGTTGACTGACGATGAAGTGTTCCATGCTGTCTTTGGTGCGGTTGGAGCTCTTCAGTCTCTCCATGGCGTCCTTTAGAGCCTCCTCCTGCTCCGAGATCCGCTGATGCATCGAGTGGACCTCCTTTAGAGACAGCTCCTGGACACACACACAGACAGATAAAACACACCGTCACACTTCAGAAAGTCCACCTAGTGACAAATTCATTTAAAAAGTCACCACTAAAGCATACATACACTCTCAAACATGATAGGTGAATTCACACACACACAACACGATAACAGCATAAGAAAATACCCTTCATTTAACTCTTACAAACAAACAAAGAGTATGGGATTCTGACCTTCTTGGTGCTCTGAGTAGACCCCTCACTACTGGGCAGTGCTGCCCTCCAGAACATTCTGAGCAGGGAGCTGGCATCCTCAAGGATCTGCCTCAGGGTCTTAGTGCTAGTCAACAGACGCCTCACACAGCCAGGGTCCACAGGCTGGCACACGGAGAGAGAGAGAGATCCACAGAGACAGTTAGACTAAACTAATCTAACTAAAACACAGGTAAACAATACAAAAGTTGAACATATTTTCAGCTCAACTAGGTATACTGTATGCCACACTACTAGGATGAAGCATGAGTTTAATTTAAACCAAGGATCTAAAAGTTACTGTCGAGCATCATTAACTCCTCTGTAAGGTGTCTGTGAATCCTCTAACCTCTAACTCAGTGGTTTTTAACCCTTTCCTCGGTTTCACAATTTTGTTGTAGCCTTGAACTAGCTCACCTGATTCACCAAGTCAATGGCTTGATGATTAGTTGACAAGTTGAATCAAGTGTGCTGGCTGTGGAATAGTTAAAATACATGGAACGGCTGGGGGTCCCCGAGGAGAGGTTTGAAAACCCCTGGACTAACTGACCCCTCTCACCTTGTCCAGGCTGAGCTCCAGCAGGGCGTGGTTGGTGGTGGCCTGGAGGGCAGCCTCCATCTTGCCGATGAGGACACGCCCCTCCAGGATCTGCTGCTGCAGGGCGCTGAAGTCATCCACGTTGCCCACAGCGTGGCGGCCATTACGGTTTGCGAAGGAGCCGTCTGGAGCCTGGCCCTCCAGAGAAGAGTCAACCTCCTGGGGTTCCAGTGCGGGGGAGAGAGGGGAAGCAGGGTTGAAGAGTCCAGTGTCTCGGACAGGGGGAGAGAGAGCAGGGTCTGTGAGCAGGAGAGGAAGATTGGGAATGAGTGTTAGATACGGGTCAATCTCAAATGGCATGGTGTCCTATTCCCTATAAAGTGCACAACTTTTGTCCAAGGCTCTGGGCAAAAGTAGTGCACTATATTTTTATTTTATTTAACTAGGCAAGTCAGTTAAGAACAAATTCTTATTTACAATGACGGCCTACACCGGCCAAACCCGGACGACACTGGACCTATGGGACTCCCAATCACGACCGGTTGTGATACAGCCTGGAATCGAACCAGGGGGTCTGTAGTGACGCCTCAAGCACTGAGATGCAGTGCCTTAGACCACTGCGCCACTTGGGAGTCCATAGGGAATACAGTGCAATTTCAGACACATTCTTACAAAGTTCTGTGTCAGTATAAATGTGGTTCAATCAGTGGTAACATGTTAACCCTATCCCAGAATGCTTTCCAGTGTGGCGCTCTCTCACCGTGGAAGAGCTGTATCCTGGCTCCAGGAGGGCGTGTCCCAGAAGTCAACTGCTGCCCCAGCTGAACATGCAGGTCCCTGTGGTCAAAGGGCGCAGACTCCCATGAGTGTGACCCCTCACCTGTGTGTGTGTTCTTGGGGACACCACACACTCTGTGGTATATCTGGAGGTCATACTGTAGAGAGTGGGCCAGGCCACGGCTCTCACACAACTGCTGCTGCAGGACATTCACATCGTGCTGCAACCTAGACACACACACACACAACACAGTTCCACACATGTAACAAAACAATAATCACACAACAGAGATGCACACACACGCACGCATGCATGAACACAGACACACACAGACACTCCTCCTACCTGTTGATGGCCTCCTGGTTGCTCTGCCTGTCCTGTTTCAGCTGAGTGATCTCCAGGGTCTGAGCCTTTGTCTGCGTCTGCAGCCTCCTGCCCTGCTCCGCCCACCGCTCTGTCTCTAACTCCGCCTCCTTCACACGGGCACGCCCCAACAGCACCGCCTCCCGCAGCTGCTCCACCTCCTTACTGCCTTCTGGGGAAGAGTACAGAGGAACTCAGATAAAGACAGAAATGACTAGGAATAATTTGGTTACGTGATAATGCCCGAGAAGCTGGAGTTTGGAGGATATATTGGCACGGGTGTTGTTTGTCTCGGGCCGGCAAACTGTGCCAATATATCCTCCAAACACCGGCTTCGAGGGCATTATCACTTTTATACAACGGTTACCAACAAAAAAATTGTTTGATGAAATTATTCATACTATTTCATGCTTCCACAAGATATAGTCCCGACACAAATCTAGGGTTGCTACCCAAGCTTGCTGGTTGTTCGTTCTTTCGGTTCGGTTGCCAGAGACGCTACCCAGTCATTAAGTATTTTTGTTCTGTATCCAGTCGTTCGTTCTAAATGTTCTATTGCCATACTGGCTGGCAACGTTCTTATCCCTTGCTTGCTAGCTAGCCAACTAGGGCTAACTTACAGTCACGTCAAACAGTGTGGCCTCGCTTAAGCTGTTTTCTAGTGACATTTATTTGGATCCATCCAGAACAATGAGCTAATGATCCGCGATTTCACCTGGAATAGAAAATGTGCGGTCTCTCGTCAGGACACTGTTGTTCAGAGGAGCTAGCCAACAACACAGCTAACACAATCACTTCAAACTGAAGCTGGAAAGACTGCAAACTAGCTGCATTATTATTATATTTATATTTATTTGTATATATCCATAAAAATTATGCATATTCATGATTTCGACTGGCTGAGAAAAGCTGCCTGTCTGTCTCATCCCGACTCCCGACCCGTTCATTACTATGCGACAGCTGGAGATCAAATTTGAATATTAAAACAATGTTATCAGCGAGACAGACAGCAAAGTTTATACAAATCTCCGCTGTTGAAAACTAAATGCTAGTCTAAAGGAAATGTGAGATGATGTCTAGATGCTTTTTATAGTGGAGATCAAGTTTATAAATTGCCTGGCTGGGCTGATGAAACAGTGGATTGCGCAGTCAGATGGAACAGAGTAAATAGGCATTTTAACGTCATAGCTTTAGCCGGTGGTAACTTGTGGAATAGACACCGGCTGGAATGCGGTTTTAACCAATCAGCATTCAGGATTAGACCCACCCGTTGTATAATATAATGAGACTCAATAGTCCTCATTCTCTTCTCAGTGTGTGTAATATACAGTATGTCATTTAGCAGACGCTTTTATCCAAAGTGACTTACATTTTACGTATGGGTGGTCCTGGGAATCAAACCCATTGGTATTGCAAGCGCGATGCACTACCATCTGAGCTACAGAGCAGAAGTGTGTTGGGTAGTATATTAGGCAGCATTGAGAGTACTAGGAGCTAGGCGGTTGGTTACCTCTGCTGGCCTGTTGGAGTCGGGCCTGCAGGCTGAGGTTCTCCGCTTTCAGAACTCGGATCTCACTGGACAGCTGGCTGACAGAGTCCAAGCCCTGGATGTAGATGTTGGTGGGAGCACCTGAGGAAGAGAAGGAGGAGGAGGAGGGGGAGGAGGAGGAGGAGGAGGAGGAAGAAGATGAGGAGGAGGAAGATGAGGAAGAGGAACAGTACATTTCACTAATGCCTTTTGACACAGTGACTGCCAACACTTATATAGTACAGGTAGACAATTTGGGTGTGTAGAATATATGTTCCTGGTTTGAGACAGCAGGTGTGATGGTGGTCTAGTTAATACCTTTATCTCTGGCTTGGTTGGCCAGTCTATCCTCCAGCTGCTGTCGGAGGCGGTCGTTGGTCTGAATGGAATCCTCCAGGCGTTGACGTAGACTCCTGATCTCTCTCAGGTGCTCGTTCATCAGGTCAGAACCTGCACAGGAACACACAGCGTACACATCAAAATACTGTTTACATTTCACAACATAAAAAAATGTGTATAAAATACAGTTGAAGTCAGAAGTTTACACACAACTTAGCCAAATACATTTAAACTCAGTTTTTCACAATTCCTGACATTTAATCCTAGTAAGAATTCCCTGTCTTAGGTCAGTTAGGATCACCAATTTATATTAAGAATATAAAATGTCAGAATAATAGTGGAGAGAATTAATTATTTCAGCTTTTATTTCTTTCATCACATTCCCAGTGGGTCAGAAGTTTACATACACTCAATTAGTATTTGATAGCATTGCCTTAAAATGTTTAACTTGGGTCAAACGTTTCGGGTAGCCTTCCACAAGCTTCCCACAATAAAATGGGTGAATTTTGGCCCATTCCTCCTGACAGAGCTGGTGTAACTGAGTCAGGTTTGTAGGCCTCCTTGCTCGCACACGCTTTTTCAGTTCTGCCCACACATTTTCTATAGGATTGAGGTCAGGGCTTAGTGATGGCCACTCCAATACCTTGACTTTGCTGTCCTTAAGCCATAACTTTGGAAGTATGCTTGGGATTATTGTCCATTTGGAAGACCCATTTGCGACCAAGCTTTAACTTCCTGACTGATGTCTTGAGATGTTGCTTCAATATATCCACATAATTTTCCTTCCTCATGATGCCATCTATTTTGTGAAGTGCACCAGTCCCTCCTGCAGCAAAGCACCCCCACAGCATGATGCTGCCACCCCCGTGCTTCACGGTTGGGATGGTGTTGTTCGGCTTGCAAGCACCCCCTTTTTCCTCCAAACATAACGATGGTCATTATGGCCAAACAGTTCTATTTTTGTTTCATCAGACCAGAGGACATTTCTCCCAAAAGTACGATCTTTGTCCCCATGTGCAGTTGCAAAACGTAGTCTGGCTTTTTTATAGCGGTTTTGGAGCAGTGACTTCTTCCTTGCTGAGCGGCCTTTCAGGTTATGTCGATATAGGACTCGTTTTACTGTGGATATAGATACTTTTGTACCTGTTTCCTCCAGCATCTTCACAAGGTCCTTTGCTGTTGTTCTGGGATTGATTTGCACTTTTCGCACCAAAGTACGTTCATCTCTAGGAGACAGAATGCGTCCGTCTCCTTCCTGAGCGGTATGACGGCTAAGTGGTCCCATGGTGTTTATACTTGCGTACTATTGTTTGTAAAGATTAATGTGGTACCTTCAGGCGTTTGGAAAATGCTCGCAAGGATGAACTAGACTTGTGGAGGTCTACAATTTTTTTTCTGAGATCTTGGCTGATTTCTTTTGGTTTTCCAATGATGTCAACCAAAGAGGCACTGAGTTTGAAGGTAGGCCTTGAAATATATCCACAGGTACACCTCAAATTGACTCAAATGATTTCAATTAGCCTATCAGAAGCTTCTAAAGCCATGACATCATTTTTTTGTTTTGGCAAGTCGGTTAGGACATCTACTTTGTGCATGACACAAGTAGTAAAATAACAATAGGGAGGCTATATACAGGGGGTACCGGTACAGAGTCAATGTGTTAGTCGATGTAATAACAGTAGGGAGGCTATATACAGAGGGTACCGGCACAGAGTCAATGTGTGGGGGCACCGGTTAGTCGAGGTAATTGAGGTAATATGTACATGTATTACGCATATCATCTGGGATATGCGTGGTACGATCTGTAAACTCATTACAGGTAGGACACACACACATACACACACATATAATCTCATTAAAACTCAAACATACACACACCTGTATGGCTGGTACCAGATTGGTACCCTGACGACCCTGATGACAAATCAGCAGCGCCAACTCTCACTGACCGAGCACCGTAGGCCATGTCCCACATTGCACTACTCTCCAGGAGACTGGCGCCTGCCTTCATGGCAGGGCTAGCGTTGAGGCTAGCGTTCAGACCAGCGGGGTGGAAGGTGTGGTAGGACAGAGGCTGGGGCAGGTAACTGGAGGGGTCTGTCTGGGGTTGGGGGTGGGGGTGAGCCGATATGGGGAAGCCACCAAACGGCTTGGCTGAAGGAACGGCAAAACCTGCAGTAAGAAATAGAGAAAAACCCAATGTTAGCGTGCCAGGCAGCTTGTTGTGAGATAGATGAGTCAGAGAGTCAGAGAGAGTCAGAACACTAACACAGCCTCAACAGAGAGTCAGAACACTAACACAGCCTTGCTCTTCCCTCTCACTCTTCCCTCTTCCCTCCCTCTCTTCCCTCCCTCTCTCCCCTCCCTCTCTCCCCTCCCTCTCTTCCCTCCCTCTCTCCCCTCCCTCTCTCCCCTCTCTCTCTTCCCTCTTGCTCTTCCCTCTCTCTTCCCTCCCTCTCTCCCCTCCCTCTCTTCCCTCTCCCCTCTCTCTTCCCCCCCTCTCTTCCCTCTCTCTCTTTCCTCTCTCGCTTTCCTCCCTCTCTTTCCCCCCTCTCTTTCCTCCCTCTCCTTCTCTCTTCCCTCCATGTTCCGAGAGCCTAGAGACAGCACTGTCACACGTCCTACCCCATTCAGATGAAGAGCGAGATGAGTGGTCGGTTAGCACGCACAAGTTAGCACGCACACTCACACATTTAATCACGCTAGTCTGGATCTCAACAGGACATTACACGTGCAGTCCGCTTGACATTACCGCCAGGCGACAGAGTTCAGAGGAACAACCTGATGGGTGGTGGATTAGCATGCTAGTCTGGAAGAGGACATTACTGCCAGGACAGATTTCAGAGGAAGAATCTGATGGGCGGTGGGTTAGCATGCTAGTCTGGAAGAGGACATTACTGCCAGGACAGATTTCAGAGGAAGAATCTGATGGGCGGTGGGTTAGCATGCTAGTCTGGAGAAGGAGATTACTGCCAGGAGACAGAGTTCAGAGCTTTGAATATGAAACTCACTTAGTGTACATACAGGTAATCAATGCAAACTTATGTGAGCTAATCAATGTATCTGGACCTTAAATCCTGTGTTCATATTGCCATTTCAACTACTAGTATCCCCATGCCAAATTACACTATTACTAATACAGGGTCCATTTTAGAGCGTATAACCTCATGTAATTACGTGATGTGTTTAAAGAGAGACTAATTTAGTCACTCCATGCTACACACACATGGGTGCAGAGTGACGCACGCTCAGTATCTCCCAGCTGTCTCTGTAACATCTGCAGCTCCTGGTGAACCTCTGCCAGGGAGAAGGCCCCGGGCCTGCTTCCATGGTAACGGGGTCGCAGGGTTGCAGTCTGGGGGTCAAAGGGCAGGGGGGCTCTCTGAGAGGAGAGGTCGGGGTGGTAGAGGGGATGGGGCTGGGGCTGGGGATGGGGATGGGACTGGGGCTGATGAGGGGTGGGGGAGGGAACTGGACACTGGTCCACTATAGAGGCCTGGAGGTACGGAGGAGAAATACAGATGAGGACAGAGAGAAAGGAGAGGACAGAGAGAAGAAGAGAGGACAGAGAGAAGAAGAGAGGACAGAGAGAAGAGAGGACAGGGATACAGGAAGAGGTATGAGGGAACAAAACACTTCAATGTCTGGACATGATATGACAAGAACAGTATGTGGATACAGTGAAACTCTCCCTGTCTGTCTGTCTGTCTGCCTACCTGTCTGTGTCTGTGTGTCCGCTGACCGCTGCAGGCTGGGACAGCTGATGGAAGACTGGTGTCCGTGGGATGAAGTGGTGGAAGGAGGGATGGAGGGGTGACGTGACATGGGGACACTGTTACAGTGAGAATCTGAAATGAAACAGAGATGAGGAATGAAAAAATGACAGATGAGTTGTTGTATGGATGTGCAGTCATCTGTGTGTGTGTGTGGGTGTGTGTGTGTGTGTGTGTGTGTGTGTGTGTGTGTGTGTGTGTGTGTGTGTGTGTGTGTGTGTGAGACCATGCACCCATTTCAGGAAGCTAGGCATATGTCGCACGTCACTACTTCACAGGAGAGGCATTTAAACTTAATTTTTTTATCAAAATGCGTTTTTGGGTGGAAATGCCATCTGGAACATGTGAACTTTCATGTGCCTAAATAACAAACTTGTATTCCATCTGTAAATACGAACAAAAAATGTAAATTATGAGCCTAGTTGGTTTAGCCACAGAAAAAGACAGGAATCTTCCCGCTAGCCATGATTGGCTAAGACAATGGATGGGCTGGACATGTCGGGAGATGAGTTTGTATTGGTCTGCCATGTAGCATGCGTCTATCTATAACGTGAGCTGCTCAGTATGTGTTGATAATCCTTTCTACTGCGGCTTTTTTGAAAGATATAACATTAGCCATCGAGAACTACAAAAGTTGTGCTACTTTTCTCAACAACATTGATGCCCTGAATTTAGAAGGTGCTATCGACAGATCAGTTGGAAAAAGTTGTGATGGGCTACTTTTTGCACACGCCATGGTCAGTGTGAACCAGAGTGTCTTGACACAACGCTGAACAAACAAGTTAAATAAAACAGAGTTAAATGGTTCCAGTCTGCCATGAAGCGTTCATCCATGTATACGGGAAAGAGTCTAGTTACATTTTCAGATATTATACGTTTCTAATTTTGTCAGAAAGTCATTTTCATTGCAAGTTAAAGCGTACTGTTCGCTAGCTAGCAAACATTAGCTTGCTGGCTCCCTGCTATCGTTACATGTATGACCTGTGTAGTAATATTATTCAAATCAGAAATCCATTTGGATTGCTAGTTATAGCCTAATGTTAGCTAGCTAGCTAACATTGAACCTAGTTGCAGATTCATACCTAGCTGCAGATTCATACTACAGCTATGACAATCAGTTTGTATTGTTAGTAGTATGAGTTGAGATTATGTCGGTTCATTGTTTAGCTAGCTAGCTAGCTACATGTTTAAACAAAAGACTCCACTGCACCAGATAACTACATGACCCATCAAGTTAGCCAGGTGTGACTGGGGGTGATTACGGCCATCTATTGTATTTCATGAACATGTGTACATGTCTAGACAATAGTGACCCATCTACTTTGCTAGATGTGGCTGGGGGGTGGTTATAGCATAATGTCTGGGTAAGCGTCATCTAATAATTATCTGGACACTTTCTGTTTTTGATATTGCTACTATGCAAATATGCAAGTAACCATTTCACTGTACCGTTTACACCTTCTGTATCCTGTGCATGTGACAAATAAACTTAGATTTTATTTGATATAGTGTGTGTTTACCAGAGACGGTAATGTGAAGAACAACATGACCTGCACCAAAGTCAGATTAGGATATAGGCCAAGGACTAGATAAAGTGTAATTTTACGTGGAGTTTTTCCTTATTGTAGGCTACTACTTTTACAATTTTTAGTCTTGATATCTTTGGTTGTTTACTACACTAATTACTCTGTTTGAAAGTTGAGGAGGCTGAACCTCAGGAGGCTGAAGACATTTGGCTTGGCACCTAAAACCCTCACAAACTTTTACAGATGCACAATTGAGAGCATCCTGTCGGGCTGTATCACCACCTGGTACGGCAACTGCACCACCCACAACCGCATGGCTCTCCAGAGGGTGGTGCGGTCTGCCGAACGCATTACCGGGGGCAAACTACCCGCCCTCCAAGACACATACAGCACCCGATGTCACAGGAAGGCCAAAAAGATCATCAAGGACATCAACCACCCGAGCCACAGCCTGTTCACCCCGCTATCATCCAGAATGCAAGGTCAGTACAGGTGCATCAAAGCTGGGACCGAGAGAATGAAAAACAGCTTCTATCTTAAGGCCATCAGACTGTTAAATAGCCTTCACTAGCACATTAGAGGCTGCTGCTGCCTATTGAAATCACTGGCCACTTTAAGAAATGGAACACTAGTCACTTTAATAATGTTATCATATCTTGCACTACTCATCTCATATGTATATACTGCATTCTATTCTATAATATTCTACTGTATCTTAGTCCATGCCGCTCTGTCATTGCTTGTCCATATATGTGTATATTCTTAAATTCCATTCCTTACTAGTTTTGTTTGTATTGGGTATATGTTGTGAAATTGTTAGATATTACTGCACTGTCGGAGCTAGAAGCACAAGCTTTTCTCTACACCCGCAATAACATCTGCTAATCACGTGTATGTGACAAATAAAATTAGATTTGATTTGTTTAGCACATGGCCTCACATGTGAATCCTTAAAGAGATGGGTGGGGCTAAGGCTTAAGTGGGTGTGAACGATGCTGAATGGTGTAGACAAAGAAGAGCTCTCCAGTAGGTGTACCAAAACATTCAAGGACCATTTTGTCAAACGTGGAGTTACAGGTTTATCAACTTTCAAAGCAGAATTACTTTCCTATTGATCCTTAACTGCGGTGTATGATATACTATTTTCTAGCTCTGAGTCTCTACTTTAATCCAATATAAAAAACACAATTTCAAATGTTGGTACATAGGACCGAATCCAGGTGGGTCACATTTACCTGTCCTGGCTCTGGTGGAGGCACCTCTGTCCTCCTGGCCATACTCGCTGGCTGCGTCAATGTCTGAGCACAGCTCCAGGTCCTCATTGGTGGAGCCCTGCTCATCGGACACAAAGGAGATGTGATCTGATTGGTCGGTGGTGTCAGAGAGGGCGTGGCTACTGCATGGTGTGTCGGAACGAGGCTGATGCTGGGTGAGTTTGGCACGGAGAGACTCGATCACCTTATCCTTCTGTTGGAGCTCCTTACTCAGCCTGTACACACACAAAGAGGGAGACACTCAGTGATCTTGTCCTTGCAAACTTATGACCATACACCTGCTCTCTAGGCTTTTCAGTAGCAGAGATGTCAAGATGTACAGTAAGCAGTTTCTGCATTGTCACACCACCACCGAATGCTAACAGATGCAGAAAACAAAGCATGATTAAGCTATTAGCTGTCCTGTTCTGTCCTGTACAGACAGACAGAGAAAGAGGCTTGGTGATCTGATCCTTCCTGAAGCTGCTTACTGCCCACAGACACAGACAGACAGGGATCGACACAGACACAGAGACACAGACAGGCAGGGATCGACACAGACACAGCGACACAGACAGGCAGGGATCAACACAGCCACAGAGACACAGACAGCCAGGGATCAGCACAGACACAGAGACACAGACAGGCAGGGATCAATATAATATAATATAATATGCCATTTAGCAGACGCTTTTATCCAAAGCGACTTACAGTCATGCGTGCATACATTTTTTTTTTTTTGTGTATGGGTGGTCCCGGGGATCGAACCCACTACCTTGGCGTTACAAGCGCCGTGCTCTACCAGCTGAGCTACAGAGGACCACACAGGCACATACAGTAGGTGACCACTGACTGGCACATTAACTCAAGATCATATATGGTAAGTTTGGACACGAGACAAACATGTGCGATGCATACATGTAATCATAACAAAGAGAACGTGATAGACACACACACACACACACACACGCACACACACACACACACACAGGCTGTTCCCCCTCAGCTGAATGAATGAATTGATTGCAGCACCCTGAGTGAAGGTCAACTCACCAATCTAAACCTGTCCCAGGCTGATCCCTCTACACACACACACACACACACACACACACACACACACACACACACACCGGCTTCTCTTCTGAAGGACTTGCTGTATAGTACACAGTTAGCTATTACTATCACTCTCACTTTACTACAAAAATAAATGTATGCTTCTTTCTGCCTTACTTTTCCATCTGCCTGTGCAGGGCCCTTCTCTCTCTTTCAGTGTGTTTTCTATACAGGGCCAGTTCTCTCTCCTGGACCCGGCTCTCCCACAGAGAGAAGGAGAACAGAGAGTCTCTGTACAGAGGGCTGCTTTTAGACAGCATGGCCTTCCACAGGGGAGCCATGGGCCTGGGCCCCCTGCTCGCCTGGCCAGCCTTCCCCACCAAAGGCCCTCCTCCCTGGGCTAGAGAGCCGCCATCCTGGCCTCTCTGCTCCTCCTGCTCCTTCACACCAGGGAGACAGTCGTTGTCCTCGTCCTCGTTGTGGGGGGTTGTCACCGTGGCAACGCCTCTCAGCAGGGTCTCCACGGTAACCAGGCAGTGCTCATTAGCTTAATGATGAGGTCGTGATCCCCGGAGTGGTAGGTAGGTCATGGGAGGGGGAATGTGCCAGAGGGCGTGATGGAGGGAGGGATGGAGGGATGAATAGTCGTGAGCAATCAGGTGAAAAGCAGAGTAAATCCCTAGATTAGGCCCAGAGACGGAGACGTCCGGGGGAGTAGGCCGATCTGCTCACTGTCTCCTAAGCAGATTCTGACCCAGGCCAGTTCGGTACAGACAAGCCCAACAAGGTCCCAGAAATCCCAAATCTGCTGTGCAGCAACTTAGCTCAGGGGGCGTTTCCCTTCTCTTTAACCAAAAGGTCTTTCTGTAAAGAAGCACTGGTAGTTTTACTGTTTGCTGGTGGGCTGGTACAGTAGAGAGGGGAGTTATTCACCGCGCTGTGACTCAGTCTCACACTGCCTGAGGAGAGTAGTAGCACTGTCTCTCTTCCTGTCTGTGTCCCAAATCGTTCCCTCCTTCACTCGTCTGTTTTCAAATCCAAGCTTCCAAAAACCTTCGATGGACCTTGGCGAAGCTTCCGATCCCTCTGTCTCTTCCCTCTTTTCCCACCAGCAGCCAAACACAACACGGAACGACCGGAGAGAGGGGTGTTTCTCCCCCAGAGAAGGAGAGCTCAGAGCAGGGTGTTAGGCGGGTGTATCCGGGCCTAGGGGCTGCATTACGAACCCACTCCAGTCAGAGGAGTGAGAAGCTCTGTGAGTGAGAGGCTGAATGGTCAAACATAAAGAGTCAGATAACCCTAGTCAGCCTTCTGTGTGTTTTATAACTCACACTGCAGCGATGGCCCAAAAACCTGGCCCCATCCGGCCCTTTGTTCAATTTTGTTCTGTGAACCACTCTGCAGATCCTGGAATGTGAATCTGTTTTTCAAAAACAACTATTTGATTTTTTGAAGACGTAGCTCACGTCAAAAAAGGAACACAAAATGACTCTAAAATCCACTAAAAGCACAAGATTAAGATCCAAAGTAGAATTCCAGGTACTGTAGTCAATGCATCCCCTCTGAAAAAGTCCAAAGGCTTCAGAGAATCCACCATTGTACATGTAATAGAGTGCTGATTCTCCATAGTGCTCCTGTAGTTTTAGAGATGGAGCTGGATGGTTCTCTACACGAGGCTTTGCTCTTCTCTTGCTCCCTCTCGCTGATTCACTCTCTGTCTCTCTGATTCACCCTCTCTCTCTCTCTCTCTCTCTCTCTCTCTCTCTCTCTCTCTCTCTCTCTCTCTCTCTCTCTCTCTCTCTCTCTCTCTCTCTCTCTCTCTCTCTCTCTCTCTCTCTCTCTCTCTCTCTCTGGCTCTCTGGCTCTCTGGCTCTCTCTCTCTCTGTAGCTTTAACTGCTCCTGACCTATTTCACTCTCCCGTGAAGTCTTAATAACTTAACCTGATTAGTGCCCATGTCAACACCCTGCTCTGAATCCAGCACTGCAGCAAGAGCCTGAGCCATGTTACACCATCAACCACACACACACACACACACACACACACACACACACACACACACACTCGTTTTGTTTTTCTATCCTCGTGGGGACCTAAAATTGATTTCCATTCAAAATCCTATTTTCCCTAACCCTAACCCTAAACCTAACCCTAACCTATAACCCTAACCCTAAATCTAACTCCTAACCGTAAACACTAACCTCTACCCTTACCGTAACTCTAATTCGAACCCTAATTGTAACCCTAAACCTAACTCTAAGCTTAAAATAGCCTTTGTCCTCATGGGGATGTGGGACATGTCCCCATGAGGGAGACTTTTCCTTGTTTTTTATATACTTGTGGGGACTTTGGGGGATTTTAGAAGAACCAACCCCCACTCTAATATTCTCTCTCTCACACACACACACACACACACACACACACACACACACACACACATGCAGAAACGTGCAAGGGAATCAAATCAATACAAATCCCCTCTTTTTTCTCACTCAATTATGGGCTCGTCCTAAATGAGTCGACTGGCACTAAAACACATTTAAGTCCTCCGCATCTGGTTGGCCATCTGTGCAGCAATACCAGAGAGAGAGAGGGAGAGGCACCTCTAATTACCCTGTAAGGACACAACAACTCGGGGAAAATAGTCCTCCAAATCAGAATCTCCCCATTTTTGCTTCAAATGAGAGAAGATCTCCAGCCGAGGGAAGGAGAAGAAAGAGAGGAGAGCTGGTCCACAGTTACTGCTACTGTGTGCTGACTGTATATCGCCCCAACACCCTCGCATGGCACAGAGGTTGCTTTCTATGCTGACTCAGATGCTGTGGTCTGTGGGGTGGCCTGGGAGCAATTCGACCATGGCTGCATCTGTCATGACATTAAATAACATCCTGTTCCCTATAGTGCACTTAAGTAGTGCATTATATATGGGTCAAAAGTAGTGCATTATATATGGGTCAAAAGTAGTGCATTATATATGTGTCAAAAGTAGTGCAGTATATAAGGAATAGGACATATTGTCAGCAGCCTGTGCCACTGCTTCAGAGGAGGGAAAGGGAGACTGTTCTTTTAGCAATAGCCAAAGACAGAGAGAGACTACATTTTCAGCATTAGCCTGGACCAGAACTAGCTAGCAGCTTGCTGAGCTCTAATGTTCTGCTCTGGTCCGGAAGTCTCTGTCCACCTGCCTCTGTCTATCACTGGCTGACCCTCTAACTGGCTGTCCTCTAACTGGCTGTCCTCTAACTGGCTGTCCTCTAACTGGCTGTCCTCTAACTGGCTGTCCTCTAACTGGCTGTCCTCTAGCTGGCTGACCCTCTAACTGGCTGTCCTCTAACTGGCTGTCCTCTAACTGGCTGCCCTCTAACTGGCTGCCCTCTAACTGGCTGTCCTCTAACTGGCTGTCCTCTAACTGGCTGCCCTCTAACTGGCTGCCCCTCTAACTGGCTGCCCCTCTAACTGGCTGCCCTCTAACTGGCTGTCCTCTAACTGGCTGTCCTCTAACTGGCTGTCCCCTAACTGGCTGTCCTCTAACTGGCTGACCCTCTAACTGGCTGTCCTCTAACTGGCTGTCCTCTAACTGGCTGACCCTCTAACTGGCTGCCCCTCTAACTGGCTGACCCTCTAACTGGCTGACCCTCTAACTGGCTGCCCTCTAACTGGCTGCCCCTCTAACTGGCTGCCCCTCTAACTGGCTGCCCTCTAACTGGCTGTCCTCTAACTGGCTGTCCTCTAACTGGCTGTCCCCTAACTGGCTGTCCTCTAACTGGCTGACCCTCTAACTGGCTGTCCTCTAACTGGCTGTCCTCTAACTGGCTGACCCTCTAACTGGGTTTCCCTCTAACTGGCTGACCCTCTAACTGGCTGCCCTCTAACTGGCTGCCCCTCTAACTGGCTGCCCCTCTAACTGGCTGCCCTCTAACTGGCTGTCCTCTAACTGGCTGTCCTCTAACTGGCTGACCCTCTAACTGGCTGTCCTCTAGCTGGCTGCCCTCTAACTGGCTGTCCTCTAACTGGCTGACCCTCTAACTGGCTGACCCTCTAACTGGCTGTCCTCTAACTGGCTGCCCTCTAACTGGCTGTCCTCTAACTGGCTGCCCCTCTAACTCGCTGTCCTCTAACTGGCTGACCCTCTAACTGGCTGCCCCTCTAACTGGCTGTCCTCTAACTGGCTGACCCTCTAACTGGCTGACCCTCTAACTGGCTGACCCTCTAACTGGCTGCCCTCTAACTGGCTGCCCTCTAACTGGCTGTCCTCTAACTGGCTGCCCCTCTAACTCGCTGTCCTCTAACTGGCTGACCCTCTAACTGGCTGCCCCTCTAACTGGCTGTCCTCTAACTGGCTGACCCTCTAACTGGCTGCCCTCTAACTGGCTGACCCTCTAACTGGCTGACCCTCTAACTGGCTGACCCTCTAACTGGCTGCCCTCTAACTGGCTGTCCTCTAACTCGCTGACCCTCTAACTGGCTGACCCTCTAACTGGCTGCCCTCTAACTGGCTGCCCTCTAACTGGCTGACCCTCTAACTGGCTGCCCTCTAACTGGCTGCCCTCTAACTGGCTGCCCTCTAACTGGCTGCCCTCTAACTGGCTGACCCTCTAACTGGCTGCCCTCTAACTGGCTGCCCTCTAACTGGCTGTCCTCTAACTGGCTGTCCTCTAACTGGCTGACCCTCTAACTGGCTGCCCTCTAACTGGCTGCCCTCTAACTGGCTGTCCTCTAACTGGCTGACCCTCTAACTCGCTGACCCTCTAACTGGCTGCCCTCTAACTGGCTGCCCTCTAACTGGCTGCCCTCTAACTGGCTGCCCTCTAACTGGCTGACCCTCTAACTGGCTGCCCTCTAACTTGCTGACCCTCTAACTGGCTGTCCTCTAACTGGCTGACCCTCTAACTTGCTGTCCTCTAACTGGCTGCCCTCTAACTGGCTGACCCTCTAACTGGCTGCCCTCTAACTGGCTGCCCTCTAACTGGCTGACCCTCTAACTGGCTGCCCTCTAACTTGCTGACCCTCTAACTGGCTGTCCTCTAACTGGCTGACCCTCTAACTTGCTGACCCTCTAACTGGCTGCCCTCTAACTGGCTGCCCTCTAACTGGCTGCCCTCTAACTTGCTGACCCTCTAACTGGCTGACCCTCTAACTGGCTGCCCTCTAACTTGCTGACCCTCTAACTGGCTGACCCTCTAACTGGCTGTCCTCTAACTGGCTGACCCTCTAACTGGCTGACTCTCTAACTTGCTCTCACTCTCTTGTGCTCACACATGGACACATTTCTGAACCCAAACAGAGGACAGCGTGAGTCTTCACAGTCAACTGACCTCGTGCCCAGACCACTGCTGCCTGGTCGATTGGCTAATGCCCTCTCACACAAACACACACAGAGAGCGAGAGAGGCATGATGGGAAGGAGATAAAGAGGGCGCCTTCTCAAATCCCCCCATGGCGGTCTGAGGCTGTTGCCATGGCAATCAGAGGGAGACAGAGGGAGGGCAGTGGGTTCATCCAATCACAACGCTCCTCTCCAATGACTGTCCCCATGGGGCTGGTTAGCACTGGTGACATCATATAGCATGGCCCTGACTCATCGTGTTAACATTACCACTAATGTGGCTAACGCTATAAAAACCAGCCACGGTAAACATGTCCACCAGCATGAGGGGGGAAAGGAGTAGAGAGGGTGAGAAAGAGAGAGGGCAAAGATGATTGTGACGTAGTGAGCTAAAAAAAGAGAAGCAGAGAAATATGGTGGATTGACACAGTGAGGGAAATAAGAAAACAAAGGAAATGGAGAGATCTGCCTCTCACTCCTACAACAACAGACACAGTGGTTTTTTGGATTGGGATCCGACGTCGTCAGCGACATGAGCAACTGATCGATCTCGACCTCTGTTGATCGTCACTGCCACCTGTCCAACGTGCTGGACCTGCCAGTGATAGATCGTCTGTGTGGATCACTGATCGAGTGACAAACAACAAACACTGTATAACCCCCCCTGGACGCCCCAAAACAACAATCAATATTTTCCAACTGCCAAAATGTACTGCTATACAGCACCGTCACCAACCACACCACACAGAGATGACACTGATAATGATTTAATACTGTTGCATTGATATCATGCTGTTGCAAACACACACATACGCACACACACAAACTGGTAGACACATACCGTATGGCGAGCAGCTCTGTGCCAGTCTTGTCGTCAGGAATCTCGGGATGGTCTCCTGAAGAGAGGAGAGAGACATTACATCAACACTTTCCATCAGGACAATACACACACAGGTCCACCACACATAAGGTCACACACACTCATGCTAATCTTGTTGGACATGAGTGAGAAATTGTGTTTGCAAATGTCTGTGTTGTAAAGTTAAAACATGTTGAAGACTGAGTACATTAGGTAGCCGTAATCATACGTGTATTGTGTCATTGTGCTATTTGTCTGCCTTCGTGCATTTCTTATGTGTGTTCTCCTTTCCACTCACGTCCGCTGATCTTGGTGCTGACTCTCTGTGCCAGGGCGCTGCTCTGTGCCAGCTGTTCTCTGAAGCTTTGGCCCATGTAGTAGTCTATGTCGTTGGCACGAAGCAGTTCCTCGAAGGCCTTGGTGGTGTCACCCAGGTGCTGGGTCAGGATGTGGCACACCCCGCGCCCCTCACGCATCCTCTGACGCAGGTGGGACAGCTCACGGGCCTGGGCCTGGATCAGAGTGTCAAACTTCCTACAAAGATACAGTCAATAGGAGACAGACAGAGGGTGAAGGACGAGTTAATAGGAGACAGACAGAGGGTGAAGGAAGAGTTAATATGAGACAGACAGAGGGTGAAGGAAGAGTCAATAGGAGACAGACAGAGGGTGAAGGAAGAGTCAATAGGAGACAGAGGGTGAAGGAAGAGTCAATAGGAGACAGAGGGTGAAGGAAGAGTTAATAGGAGACAGACAGAGGGTGAAGGAAGAGTCAATAGGAGACAGACAGAGGGTGAAGGAAGAGTTAATAGGAGACAGACAGAGGGTGAAGGAAGAGTCAATAGGAGACAGACAGAGGGTGAAGGAAGAGTTAATAGGAGACAGACAGAGGGTGAAGGAAGAGTTAATAGGAGACAGACAGAGGGTGAAGGAAGAGTCAATAGGAGACAGACAGAGGGTGAAGGAAGAGTTAATAGGAGACAGACAGAGGGTGAAGGAAGAGTCAATAGGAGACAGACAGAGGGTGAAGGAAGAGTCAATAGGAGACAGACAGAGGGTGAAGGAAGAGTCAATAGGAGACAGACAGAGGGTGAAGGAAGAGTTAATAGGAGACAGACAGAGGGTGAAGGAAGAGTCAATAGGAGACAGACAGAGGGTGAAGGAAGAGTCAATAGGAGACAGACAGAGGGTGAAGGAATAGTTAATAGGAGACAGACAGAAGGTGAAGAAAGAGTCAATAGGAGACAGACAGAAGGTGAAGGAAGAGTCAATAGGAGACAGACAGAGGGTGAAGGAAGAGTCAATAGGAGACAGAGGGTGAAGGAAGAGTCAATAGGAGACAGACAGAGGGTGAAGGAAGAGTCAATAGGAGACAGACAGAGGGTGAAGGAAGAGTCAATAGGAGACAGAGAGAGGGTGAAGGAAGAGTCAATAGGAGACAGAGAGAGGGTGAAGGAAGAGTCAATAGGAGACAGACAGAAGGTGAAGGAAGAGTTAATAGGAGACAGACAGAGGGTGAAGGAAGAGTTAATAGGAGACAGACAGAGGGTGAAGGAAGAGTTAATAGGAGACAGACAGAGGGTGAAGGAAGAGTCAATAGGAGACAGAGGGTGAAGGAAGAGTCAATAGGAGACAGACAGAGGGTGAAGGAAGAGTCAATAGGAGACAGAGGGTGAAGGAAGAGTCAATAGGAGACAGACAGAGGGTGAAGGAAGAGTCAATAGGAGACAGAGGGTGAAGGAAGAGTCAATAGGAGACAGACAGAGGGTGAAGGAAGAGTCAATAGGAGACAGACAGAGGGTGAAGGAAGAGTCAATAGGAGACAGACAGAGGGTGAAGGAAGAGTTAATAGGAGACAGACAGAGGGTGAAGGAAGAGTTCATATGAGACAGAGAGAGGGTGAAGGAAGAGTCAATAGGAGACAGACTGGTTCCCATGGGTCAGTGGATTTGAGCATGGTACTAGCAACACCAGGATTGTGGATTTGATTCCATCATTGGTCACATAGTGTATATTGTGTTTACTGCAAGTTGATTTGGTTAAAAGTGGCGGATAAAAGTGTTTGCTTCAGATAGAAGTGCTTCTACCGTGGTGGACCAGGTATGGTGGTGGTGGTGGACCAGGTGTGGTGGTGGTGGACTAGGTGTGGTGGTGGTGGGGGACTAGGTGTGGTGGTGGTGGTGGACCAGGTGTGGTGGTGGTGGACTAGGTGTGGTGGTGGTGGTGGACTAGGTGTGGTGGTGGTGGTGGTGGACCAGGTGTGGTGGTGGTGGTGGACTAGGTGTGGTGGTGGTGGTGGTGGTGGTGGACCAGGTGTGGTGGTGGTGGACTAGGTGTGGTGGTGGTGGTGGTGGACCAGGTGTGGTGGTGGTGGACTAGGTGTGGTGGTGGTGGTGGTGGACAAGGTGTGGTGGTGGTGGTGGACCAGGAAGGGTGGTGGTGGTGGACCAGGTGTGGTGGTGGTGGACCAGGAAGGGTGGTGGTGGTGGACCAGGTGTGGTGGTGGTGGACCAGGAAGGGTGGTGGTGGTGGCGCTACTTACCCTGGCCCAGGCCAGGTGGTAGCCTTGCCCTCCTCAGTGGGCCCTGGGGTCCCTTTGCCCTTTCTCAGCTGGTCCTCCAGGGCTCCCACGCGGGACACCAGCTCCTGGAGGTCCTTGTCAGGTTTGGGGTGGCGCGGCGAGGGCCCCAGACCACCACCAGATGACTCCCAGCCCTCGTCCTCCTCCGGGCCGCTCTGTGAGGGCGAGGCCTGGAACTGGACACCCCAGTTGACCTTGCGGGGGGTGGAGGGGCCGTTGGAGGGTTCGCTGGGGGTAGAAAGAGAGCGCAGGCGGCCCTGGAGGCCCCGGATCACTGTCTGAGAGCGGGAGAGCTGCGAGCGAAGGTCCTCAACCAATCGCTGGAGAGATGTCATGTTGTCAGCCTCGGAGGTTGATGTTGGAGGACCGGCCTTCCCAGGATGCACAGCGCCTGACCACCACTGAGCGCCGCTGCACTCCAGAGATGTGCACATCTCCAGATCGTCAAACTCTGAGGGGAATAGGGGGACGTGGGTTAGACAACTGATATGCTGCCCTCTTGTGGTTTTACTAAACCATAGCAGATTGTTTTAATCTCCCAAAAGAGTACAGCAGTACTTCAGTGTAAAGATGACCTGCAGGTGTTTGTAGTGTTAAGGACATAGAGTAATAGTAAATGCTGCACCTGGGCTGCTGGCCTCCTCCCGCTCAGCCTCGTTCTCACTGCGACCACACGTCTCATAACCCATGTCCTGGAGATCCACCTGGACCTGCTTACTGTCCTGCTGCACTGACGTCTCCGCTACAGAGACAGAGACAGAGACAGAGAGAGACAGAGAGAGACAGAGAGAGACAGAGAGAGACAGAGAGAGACAGAGAGAGACAGACATAGAGAGAGCGAGAGACAGAGAGAGAGACATAGACAGAGCGAGAGAGAGAGAGTGAGAGAGAGAGAGAGAGAGAGAGAGTGTGATAGAGAGAGAGAGAGAGAGAGACAGACAGACAGACAGACAGACAGACAGACAGACAGACAGACAGACAGACAGACAGACAGACAGACAGACAGAGAGAATGATACAATATAATAGTTACTGCATGTAGAATATTACTGTATGTGTGATGTGTGATGAGGGTATATGTGTGCTGAGGGTATATGTGTGATGAGGGTATATGTGTGCTGAGGGTATATGTGTGATGAGGGTATATGTGTGATGAGGGTATTTGTGTGATGAGGGTATATGTGTGATGAGGGTATATGTGTGCTGAGGGTATATGTGTGATGAGGGTATATGTGTGATGAGGGTATATGTGTGCTGAGGGTATATGTGTGATGAGGGTATATGTGTGATGAGGGTATATGTGTGCTGAGGGTATATGTGTGATGAGGGTATATGTGTGATGAGGGTATTTGTTTGATGAGGGTATATGTGTGATGAGGGTATATGTGTGATGAGGGTATATGTGTGATGAGGGTATATGTGTGATGAGGGTATATGTGTGATGAGGGTATATGTGTGCTGAGGGTATATGTGTGATGAGGGTATATGTGTGATGAGGGTATATGTGTGCTGAGGGTATATGTGTGATGAGGGTATTTGTGTGATGAGGGTATATGTGTGATGAGGGTATATGTGTGCTGAGGGTATATGTGTGATGAGGGTATATGTGTGATGAGGGTATATGTGTGATGAGGGTATTTGTGTGATGAGGGTATATGTGTGATGAGGGTATATGTGTGCTGAGGGTATATGTGTGATGAGGGTATATGTGTGATGAGGGTATATGTGTGCTGAGGGTATATGTGTGATGAGGGTATATGTGTGATGAGGGTATTTGTGTGATGAGGGTATATGTGTGATGAGGGTATATGTGTGATGAGGGTATATGTGTGATGAGGGTATATGTGTGATGGGTATATGTGTGATGAGGGTATATGTGTGATGAGGGTATATGTGTGATGAGGGTATATGTGTGATGAGGGTATATGTGTGATGAGGGTGTATGTGTGATGAGGGTGTATGTGTGATGAGGGTGTATGTGTGATGAGGGTGTATGTGTGCTGAGGGTATATGTGTGATGAGGGTATATGTGTGATGAGGGTATATGTGTGATGAGGGTATATGTGTGATGAGGGTATATGTGTGCTGAGGGTATATGTGTGATGAGGGTATTTGTGTGATGAGGGTATATGTGTGATGAGGGTATATGTGTGCTGAGGGTATATGTGTGATGAGGGTATATGTGTGATGAGGGTATATGTGTGCTGAGGGTATATGTGTGATGAGGGTATATGTGTGATGAGGGTATATGTGTGATGAGGGTATATGTGTGATGAGGGTATATGTGTGATGAGGGTATTTGTGTGATGAGGGTATATGTGTGATGAGGGTATATGTGTGATGAGGGTATATGTGTGATGAGGGTATATGTGTGATGAGGGTATATGTGTGATGAGGGTATATGTGTGCTGAGGGTATATGTGTGATGAGGGTATATGTGTGATGAGGGTATATGTGTGCTGAGGGTATATGTGTGATGAGGGTATATGTGTGATGAGGGTATTTGTGTGATGAGGGTATATGTGTGATGAGGGTATATGTGTGCTGAGGGTATATGTGTGATGAGGGTATATGTGTGATGAGGGTATATGTGTGCTGAGGGTATATGTGTGATGAGGGTATATGTGTGATGAGGGTATTTGTGTGATGAGGGTATATGTGTGATGAGGGTATATGTGTGATGAGGGTATATGTGTGATGAGGGTATATGTGTGATGGGTATATGTGTGATGAGGGTATATGTGTGATGAGGGTATATGTGTGATGAGGGTATATGTGTGATGAGGGTATATGTGTGATGAGGGTGTATGTGTGATGAGGGTGTATGTGTGATGAGGGTGTATGTGTGATGAGGGTGTATGTGTGCTGAGGGTATATGTGTGATGAGGGTATATGTGTGATGAGGGTATATGTGTGATGAGGGTATATGTGTGATGAGGGTATATGTGTGATGAGGGTATATGTGTGATGAGGGTATATGTGTGATGAGGGTATATGTGTGATGAGGGTATATGTGTGATGAGGGTGTATGTGTGATGAGGGTATATGTGTGATGAGGGTGTATGCGTGATGAGGGTGTATGTGTGATGAGGGTGTATGTGTGATGAGGGTGTATGTGTGATGAGGGTGTATGTGTGATGAGGGTGTATGTGTGATGAGGGTATATGTGTGATGAGGGTGTATGTGTGCTGAGGGTATATGTGTGATGAGGGTATATGTGTGATGAGGGTATATGTGTGATGAGGGTATATGTGTGATGAGGGTGTATGTGTGCTGAGGGTATATGTGTGATGAGGGTATATGTGTGATGAGGGTATTTGTGTGATGAGGGTATATGTGTGATGAGGGTATATGTGTGATGAGGGTATTTGTGTGATGAGGGTATATGTGTGATGAGGGTATATGTGTGATGAGGGTATATGTGTGATGAGGGAATATGTGTGATGAGGGTATTTGTGTGATGAGGGTATTTGTGTGATGAGGGTATTTGTGTGATGAGGGTATATGTGTGATGAGGGTATATGTGTGATGAGGGTATATGTGTGATGAGGGTGTATGTGTGGTTGACTCACTCAGTAGGTCTCTATAGTCTTTGATCTGTTCAGCCTGGGCCTGCACCGTGGCCTCAGACACCATGAGTCTCTCCTTCAGCTCGTTGCTCTCTAGCTGCAGATGTACAGCCTTCTCAACCATCCCCGTCTCCGTGGCGCTGTGCCGCCTGCCTCCAGCCTCTCCTCCTGCCTCCTCATCATCCTCACCATCCTCATCCTGCAACACAAGACCAGAGCAATGTTACATCCATAGAGATGCAGATATTCATTTCAGGCCTAAAAAACACGAACAGTTGATCTATCTATATACAGTATCACACATTATTAGAGTATTATTTGGTGTGTGGTGGTTCCCCCTACCTGTATGGAGTGGGACAGCAGGGCTCCCAGGTCCAGAGAGACAGGCCTAGTGCAGTGTCTCTTCCCTAGGCTAAGGTCTCTCAGGGTGGGCCTGAGGGCACAGCACTTCCCCTGGGACGGACACTCATCATCCCAGGCCTCCCACAGCTCAGACCCACAAAGGTCCTCCTCCTCCTCCTCTTCTTCATCCTCCTCTTCCTCCAGAATAATCTGTTCATGCCTAAGGTCTGTCTCTGGCTGTCTCTCTGTCTGGTGAGACTTCAGCTCCTCATTCTCCATGCGTAGGCTGAAGAGGGCTTTCCTGTGAGAGAGAGAACACAGACAAACCTCAGCTGACACCTCTCATGTCCACTGCTCCAGCCAGGGTGAAAACCACAGGCGTTTGTACACCTATAAGCTGGACCTCTGTATACCAGTGGAGGCTCCTCAGAGGAGGAAGGGGAGGACCATCCTCCTCAGTGAATTTCATTAAAATCTAAATACTGAAACATTAAAGAAGTTATCCTTTTTAGATAAAACTATACAAAATATATTCACGTCACCAAATAATTGATTAAAATACACTGTTTTGCAATTACAATGAAGGTCTACAGTAGCCTCAGCAGCACTCTGTAGGGTAGCACCATGGTGTAACCGGAGGACAGCTAGCTTCTGTCCTCCTCTGGGTACATTGACTTCAATACAAAACAAAACCTAGGAGGCTGATGGTTCTCACTGTCACGACTTCTTGTTCGGGCAGGCTTCGGCGTTCATCGTCACCGGCCTTCTAGCCACTGCAGCTCCATATCTCATCATTCCATTTGTCTTGTCTTGTCAATTACACACACCTGGTTCATATTCCCCTCATTAGTATGTGTTTAAGTGTTCCCTCTGCCCCCTTGTCCTTGTGGGTGATTGTTCATTGTGAGGATTAGTAGCTCGGTTGAGCTCAGTATTTTGTATTGCCGGGGTATTTTCCCTGTGTGCATGTTTGTTCCAGTGCGCCTGTTTTGCGCACTGGACTGGTTACGCTGGATTACGGAATAAACTCTGTATACTGTGATTAACCCTCCTGCGCCTGACTCCTTCAAATCACGCATCACAGAATCACCCACCCGCTATGGAGTCAGCGGGAGAAGAGCGCATGCCTGGAGTCGTGGCACGGGTCCAGGAGCATTCAACAATGCTAGCCAGCTTGAGAGAAGCGATGGATTCTCCAGGTCGTCATTCGCCTGGAGAGGAGAGGACCGGATCTGTCGAGACCAGCTGGGCAACCGGATCCAGCCACCCACACCCCAGCACCCAGAGGGATCCATATATCGACGGGACAGCTGCTCTCTGCCAGGGATTCCTCCTCCAACTGGAGCTCTACTTCTCCAGCATCAGGCCGGCCCCATCGGAGCGGGAGAAGGTGTCCGCCCTCGTCTCCTGCCTCTCGGGGAAAGCCCTGGAGTGGGCCAACGCGGTCTGGAACGAAGGAGGAGCCGCGTTGGACAACTACGGGGAGTTCGCTTGCCTCTTTCAGGCTGTCTTCGATCACCTGACCGAAGGTCGAGAGGCGGGCGAGCGGCTGGTCCACCTGAGGCAAGGGACGAGAACTGCGCAGGACTTCGCCTTGGAGTTTCGGACTCTAGCAGCTGGGTCCGGGTGGAACGAGCGTGCCCTTATCAACCACTTCAGGTGCCATCTGCGGGAGGACGTCCGAAGGGAGCTAGCCTGCCGGGACACCATGTTGTCCTTCACGCAACATGGCCATCCGTTTGGACAACCTGCTGGCGGCCAGAGGACGTCCTGGAGGGGGTCTGCCCGTTCCAACCCCGGCCGACTCGTATCACGAGCTGATGGAGCTGGGTGGAGCCGCAATCCGAGAGAGCGGAGGAGACAGCGCCAGTGTCACTCTAGTGGCACAAAGGGACATTACACCGCACAACGTCGTCAGCGTTCTTTTGGGTCTGGAGGCGGCAGGCAGGGCACTCTCGCATCACCCCAGGTATCGAACACCCACACTCGTTCAGAGCCCTCTGCTGCACACTGTACCCTACCCATCCACTTTCCTGATCACATTGTAGTTCCCCAGTGTAAGGCGCTTGTCGATTCAGGCACAGCTGGGAACTTTATGGACAGGGCATTCTCACACAGTCTAGGCATTTCATTGGTTCCCCTATCCATTCCACTCCCTGTCAGAGCACTTGACAGTCGACCATTAGGGTCCGGGTTTGTTAGGGAAGTTACCGCACCAATCACCATGGTTACCCACGAGACTCATTGCGAGCAAGTCACGTTTTTTATCATTGAGTCTCCTGCTTTCCCTGTGGTACTAGGTATCCCTTGGTTAGCACTCCACAACCCCACATTCTCATGGCCGCAGAGGGTTCTCACGGGGTGGTCGCGAGAGTGTCAGGGTAGGTGTCTCTGTGTTTCCGTTGGTGCAACCACGGTGGAAAGTCCAGACAGTACCTCCACCGTGCACATTCCCTCCGAATACCTCGATTTGGCGCACGCGTTTTCCAAAACGCAGGCGAACAAGTTACCACCTCATCGGGCGGGGGATTGCGCAATAAACCTCCAGATAGACGCTGTGCCTCCCAGGAGTCATGTGTATCCCCTGTCACAGGCTCAAACGGAGGCTATGGAAACATATGTCACCGAGTCCCTCCACTTCACCCGCCTCCTCAAGTTTATTTTTTGTGAAGAAGAAAGACGGCAGTCTGCGCCCTTGCATTGATTATCGATCACTGAACAAGGAGACCATATGATTTAGTTATCCTCTCACCCTCATTCCTTCAGTGATCGAGTCAATGCATGGGGCGCGCTTCTTCACCAAATTAGATCTCTGGAGTGCGTACAACCTGGTGCGTGTCCAAGAGGGGGATGAGTGGAAGCCAGCATTCAGCACAACCACAGGGCATTATGAATACCTGGTGATGCCCTACGGTTTGATGAATGCTCCATCCGTCTTCTAGTCCTTTGTGAACGAGGTGTTTCGGGACATGCTTGTTCGCGGTGTAGTGGTCTACATTGTTGACATTCTGGTGTATTCCACTACGCGTGCCGAGCATGTGTCCCTGGTTCGCAAAGTGCTGGCCTGACTGTTGGAAAATGACCTTTATGCCAAGGCAGAAAAGTGTCTGTTTTTCCAGCAGTCCTTCTCCTTCCTCGGATACCGCATTCCCACCTCAGGTGTGGAGATGGAGGGAGATCGCATTTCAGCCGTGCGTAATTGGCCAACTCCAACCATGGTTAAGGAGGTGCAGCGCTTTATTGGCTTCACCAACTACTATCGGAGGTTTATCCGGGGCTTTGGCAAGGTCGCAGCTCCCATTACATCTCTGTTGAAGGGTAGGCCGTCCCGGCTCCGCTGGTCTGCCGAGGTGGACAGTGCCTTCAGTAACCTGAGGGGTCTGTTCACCTCAGCCCCGGTACTGGCCCACCTCGATCCATCACTACCGTTCGTAGTGGAGGTGGATGCGTCCGAGGTAGGGATAGGTGCTGTCCTATCTCAACGCTCGGGCACGCCACCCAAGCTCCGCCCCTGTGCCTTCTTCTCTAAGAAGCTCAGCCCGGCGGAGCAGAACTACGACGTTGGTGATCAGGAGCTGATGGCTGTTGTCCGAGCCCTGACCGTGTGGAGACATTGGCTCGAAGGGGCGAAACACCCTTTCCTCGTCTGGACGGACCACCGTAACCTGGAGTACATCCGGGCAGCGAGGAGGCTGAAACCTCGCCAGGCCAGGTGGGCCCTATTCTTCACCTGGTTTGATTTCACACTATCATACATCCCGGGTATGAAGAACGTGAAGGCAGACGCATTGTCACGGCTGTATGACACTGAGGAGAGGCCCAGAGACAACACCCCCATACTCCCGGCCTCCTGCATTGTGGCGCCGGTAGTATGGGCGATGACGCGGATATAGAGCAGGCGTTACACACAGAGCCATCTCCACCTCAGTGTCCAGCTGGGTTGCGGTATGTGCCTGATCTTATCTGGGACCGTCTGATCTACTGGGCACACACGTCACCCTCCTCTGGTCACCCAGGTATCGGCCGTACAGTGCGCTGCCTGACCGGAAAGTACTGGTGGCCTACCTTGGCTAAGGACGTGAGGGTGTATGTCTCCTCCTGCTCGGTGTGCGCCCAGAGTAAGGCACCTAGGCACCTCCCAGCGGGTTAGTTACAACCTTTACCAGTTCCACAACGACCATGGTCTCACCTGAGTGTTGATTTCCTTACCGATCTTCCCCTCTCCCAAGGTAACACCACCATCCTGGTCGTTGTGGACCGCTTTTCCAAGGCCTGCCGCCTCCTTCCTCTGCCCAGTCTCCCCACGGCCCTGCTAACTGCGGAGGCCCTGTTTACACACGCCTTCCGGCACTATGGGGTACCAGAGGATATAGTGTCTGACCGGGGTCCCCAGTTCACATCCAAGGTCTGGAAGACGTTCATGGAACGTCTGGGGGACTCGGTCAGCCTGATCTCTGGTTTCCACCCTGAGTCTAATGGGCAGGTGGAACGGGTAAATCAGGATGTGGGTAGGTTCCTGCGGTCCTACTGCCAGGACCGGCCGGGAGAGTGGTCAGGGTTCTTGCCATGGGCTGAATATGCCCAGAACTCTCTCCGTCACTCCTCCACTAACCTAATGCCATTCCAATGTGTTTTAGGTTACCAACCGGTTCTGGCACCGTGGCACCAGAGCCAGACCGAGGCTCCTGCGGTGGATGACTGGTTTCGGCGCGCCGAGGAAACGTGAGACGCTGCCCACGTCCACCTCCAACACGCTGTGTGTCGTCAGAAGGCCAGCGCTGACCGCCAACGCAGTGAGGCCCCGGTCTTCGTACCGGGTGATCGGGTCTGGCTCTCGACCCGGAATCTGCCCGTCCGCCTGCCCTGCCGGAAGCTGAGCCCGCGTTTTTTGGGGGCCGCTCAAAGTCCGGAGGAGAATCAACAAGGTTACCTATAGGTTGTTACTCTCCCATGATTACCGTATTAACCCCTCGTTTCATGTGTCTCTCCTCAGGCCGGTGGTGGCTGGTCCGCTCCAGGAGTCTGAGGTGCAGGAGGTCCCTCCGCCTCCACTGGACTAAGAGGGGGCCCGGCGTACTCCGTCCGTTCCATCCTGAATTCGAGGCGTCGGGTGGGGGGCCTTCAGTACCTCGTGGAGTGGGAGGGGTATGGTCCAGAGGAACGGTGCTGGGTCCCGGTGAGGGATATCCTCGATCCCTCCCTGTTGCGGGATTTCCACCGTCATCATCCGGCTCTCCCTGCTCCGCGTCCTCCTGGACGTCAAGGGGGGGGGGGGGTACTGTCACGACTTCCTCCGAAGCTGCCTCCCCTCCTTGTTCGGGCAGGCTTCGGCGTTCGTCGTCACCGGCCTTCTAGCCACTGCCACTCTATATCTCATCATTCCATTTGTCTTGTCTTGTCAATTACACACATCTGGTTCATATTCCCCTCATTAGTATGTGTTTAAGTGTTCCCTCTGCCCCCCTTGTCCTTGTGGGTGATTGTTCATTGTGAGAATTAGTAGCTCGGTTGAGCTCAGTATTTTGTATTGCCGGGGTATTTTCCCCGTGTGCATGTTTGTTCCAGTGCGCCTGTTTTGCGCACTGGACTAGTTACGCTGGATTACGGAATAAACTCTGTATACTGTGATTTACCCTCCTGCACCTGACTCCTTCAAATCACGCATCACACTCACTCCCTTCCATAGACACACACAGTCATTATGACAACTTCCAGAGGACATCCTCCAACCTATCAGAGCTCTTGCAATCTCAACTGACATGTTGTCCACCCAATCAGGATCAGGATCAGAGAATGAATCTAGTACTGAAAGCATAAGCTACAGCTAGCTAGCACTGCAGTGCATCAAATGTGGTGAGTAGTTGACTCAAAAAGAGAGAAAGACAATAGTTGAACTGTTAACAAATTAATTTCTTTCAAAATTAAGGAGAAGCAAGAGAGAGCAAGAGAGAGAGAGCGAGAGCGATAGCTATATTTGGTTGTATTTAAAAAAAAAAACGTTCACTAGTTTAGCCTACTCAAACACCCGGCTCAAACAGAGAGGGATGCTATGTTAGCTAGCTGGCTATGGCTATGCAACACTGGAACTCTTCCAAATCAAGGTAAGCTTTTGGTTTGATTAATTTAATGCCACCGGGGTCCGCCGGTGTAACTGCTAAACTGCTTATGCAGCTAGCTAGTTTAGCCTACTCAAACAGAGAGGGATGTTATGTTACCTAGCTGGCTATGGCTATCCAACACTGAAACTCTTCCAAGTCAAGGTAAGCTTTTGGTTTTATAAATGTATTGCCTGCTAAACTGCTTTCTGGATGTGCACTGGACTGCATGATTGTAACGGGTTTACTAACGTGTTAGTTCTAGTAGCTATGTTGACTATGACGTGACAACAATGTAGGTTGTGTGTAGCGGTTAGCAGTTATGATATGAAGGTTTGGCTTGAAACGTTTTTTTAGCCTGGTCACAGACAGCTGATGTGTTGTGCACTGAAGTCCACAAGCGAAAGGAAGAGGTGCGAGGAGGCGAGCGCGTAGATACCGTATTTTCCGCACTATAAGGCGCACTTAAAAGCCTTTAATTTTCTCCAAAAACTACAGTGCGCTTTATAATCCGGAGCGCCTTATATATGGATCAATTGGTTAATTGGTTGATCCATGCTGGTTGTACACGCCGCTCAAGGCGCTCTGTCAAAATGTTTCAGTATGAAAAAACAATCAAAACAATTTAATAATAATGAAATGTTTCAGTACGACTGGTAAACTACAAAGCCGCACCGCTTGCAGCATTACGGCTACCGTAGTCAGTAAACACTGGTACTGTGCTTACTCACAGTCCCACACCACTTGTGTGTGTATAAAGACCCCAAAATGGCACCTTTCAAGGGACACGTTTACGACGCAGAGTTCAAGCCCAAGGCTGTCGGTCACACAGTAGAATATGGGAATAGAGCAGCAGCGAGAGAATTCAACATTAATGAATCAATGGGCTGATATATCAGTCTCAACTGTGGTCCAAGCTTTCACGAAGGCAGGAATAATCTCTAAACTGCCAGGCAACAGCAGCGACACTGACTCGGATAATGACGAGAGGGTGCCGGGCAGGTTGGATGCCGTAGTCGCCCAACTGTTCAATTCGGACACTGAAGAAGAAGAATTCGAGGGATTCGTGGACGGGGAATGAACTGAAAAAGTGTGCTTTACGTGTTATACGTAACTGAACAATGTTGAGTTATACACTAACGTTTGATTTAGTGGTATCAGACTGTTTCTTTTACTACGTGTTTACTGAATCGGGGAAAAGTTCCCCTCCACGTTTGGGAGAAGAGTGAGCAAGGCTGAGAGATATTGTTAATATGCACATTAACGTTTGAACAACGTTACCATGGGAGTGAACGGAGTTGTCAGAACGCTTAATCCAGGCTCTGTCGTAGCTGGCCGCGACCGGGAGACCCATGGGGCGGCGCACAATTGGCCCAGCGTCGTCCAGGGTAGGGGAGGGAATGGCCGGCAGGGATGTAGCTCAGTTGGTAGAGCATGGTGTTTGCAACACCAGGGCTGTGGGTTCAATTCCCACGGGGGGTATAAAAAATAATGTATGCACTAACTGTAAGTCGCTCTGGATAAGAGCGTCTGCTAAATGACTAAAATGTAAAATGTAAATGTTAATAAAGTTTGACTTTATCTGACTGTTTTGTTGACATTCCCTTTAGCACAGCTCCATCTAGTGGATGCATAACGCAACCCCAGTCAAACGTTTGACTGTTTTCTATTCTATGCGCTTTATAATCCGGTGCGCCCTATATATGAAAACAGTTCTAAAATAGGCCATTCATTGAAGGTGCGCCTTATAATCCGGTGCGCTTTATAGTGCGGAAAATACGGTAGTTGTGAGAAGGGGGGCCGGTATGAAATAAATAATGTATGCACTCACTAACTGTAAGTCGCTCTGGATAAGAGCGTCTGCTAAATGACTAAAATGTAAATGTAAATGTAAGAAGTTATTATTACAACGAGCAAAGTGATCATGCTGTTTCTATGTGACTGCTATGAAAGTTATGTGTTTACGCGTGATCAGGGGTGTATTCATTCTGCCGATTCTGTTGAAAAACATTTCTTAAACAGAAGCAAACGGAACGAAACGGGGATAAACATACCTGAATTTGTCCAAAATAAACTCTAATTTGCAACGGTTGGACTAATGATTACACCTTAGATCAGCTAGATGCAGGCAAGACAAGAGTGTGAAAGGCGGTATTGAATGTGTCACTGCCTGTCACCTTGATTACTCAAAATTCTCTCGGCCAGTTAGAAAGATATGGCATATAGAAGCAAACCGGATGGACATCATGAAAATGATCGGAGAGGTTGAGAGTAGAAGAAGTTCAGGAGAAGAAAAAAAAATATATATATATATAATTATTGTAAAATTGACTGTGTCCATAAAATGTATATAGTAAGTATAAGATGGAAGTAGAGGCCTAAGCATTGTTGTTCACTAGTTTACTCCAATTAGGGGAGGAGTGGTGGGGTTGGAAAGTAATAAAGGGGAATATATATTTTTTAAAGGATATGTATGTGTATGTATGTATGTATGTGTATGTATGTAGCTGGTCCTCTGTAGCTCAGCTGGTAGAGCACGCCGCTTGTAACGCCAAGGTAGTGGGTTCGATCCCCGGAACCCCCCATACACAAAAAAATGTTTTATGCATGCATGACTGTAAGTCGCTTTGGATAAAAGCGTCTGCCAAATGGCATATTATGTATATGTAGGTATGTGTGTATATATATATATATATATATATATATAAAACATGGGGGATTGGAAGTGATGCAGACAATTACATTGATGGAAGTTACAATCTATCTGCAATATTAAGCTGATCTACCCCATAAAACATTTACAACATAAGTGGGGCGGCAGGTAGCTTAGTGGTTAAGAGCGTTGTGCCAGTAACCGAAAGGTTGCTGGTTCTAATCCCCGAGCCGACTAGGTGAAAAATCTGTCGATGTGCCCTTGAGCAAGGCACTTAATCCTAATTTCTCTGGATAAGAATGTCTGCTAAAATGTAAGTGCACAGTCCGGGATCATTTTTGTATTATTATTATTTTTTATATATAAATAAATCATTAAAAAATAATACAAAAATTATCTCGGACTGTGCACTTACGTTGTAAACCTTTATTCATAGGTTAGGTTGTAGCAACCTCATGATGGGAACAGGGAAAATTCAAGTATCATGTAGTAGCCTAAACCTATCGCTGTTACATTGAACTGGGTGAATGGAATATGAATTACAGTCATCCAATATGCTGTAATAGAAATAAAGCCATGCTCATAAAAAATATTATCATCCTCCCTCATCTTAAACAGTACGACCGCCAAAATATGGAGTCAATGTTTCCTTATATGAATGAAGGTACATTTTTATTAATTTAATCTAATTCATTTAATTTAATTCACTTTCATTCCTATACTGTATCTATATCATGTTTCATAACAACATGTGTTGTGTGCATTCAGCCAGTCAGCATGTTTTTGTTACCTCATCTGGGACAGGGAGGAGAAGCCAGCCTTCTCCAGCTGAACCTTAAGCTCCTGCAGTTCTCTCTCCACCACCCTCTTCTGTTGCACCAACTGTTTCACCTCCACCAGCCCCTGGCCCTCTCCCACAGCATCCTGGGATAGCTTTCCCATCCCAGGTCCTCCACGAAGCTCTGGGTTCTGATTTGAGGAGAGAGAGATGAGCGTGCAAGATCGCCACAGTATGTTGATAACTAAAATATGTGGTGGTTAGTGGTGGTTAGGCAAGATTCAATGTGACATGATTAGGACAAAATAATCTACCACTATTTCAATATTCTAGGTTAGCTAAAGTCGGGCAGCAGGTAGCCTAGCGGTAAGAGCATTGGGCCATTAACCGAAAGGTTGCTAGTTCGAATACCCGAGCCGACAAGGTGTCCTTGAGCAAGGCACTTAATCCTAATTTGCTCTGGGGTGGCGTACTACTATGACCCTGTAAAACAACACATTTTGCTGCACCTATCTGGTGTGTGTGACAATAAAATAAAAAATTATTAGTGTATGGCCTACCTGCATGGTGGCTAGGGTTTGAGCTGTCAGTTTGGACTCCTCTTCCTCTGTGCTGTCTGCATAGTCACTGTTGACATCATCCTCTTCCTCTGAGCTGAATTCTGTAAAGAGAACACAGTTCTTAGCATAAACATACACACAAGTTCTGAGAAGAAAATGTCACACTGACAAAGAGCGTCACTCTTTTGCATTTGGCAACAGATCGATAAAAACATACAAATCCTTGACACTTCTTGCTTTTGCCAGAGTACAATTAAACAACCTTTATATACTGTACATGTTCACATCATACATAACCTACCCCAATCCTGGCCTGTCTGTATGTCAAAGTCTTTCCACCAAAAAGCTAACTGACGTGAACGCATCGACAAAAGATTATTCCTACAGTCAGTAAATGGTGGTGGTCACCCTTTAAACCGCTCCTCCTCCCTCTCAGTAAAGACAGGAAGAGAAGCTCTAAACAGAGCAGCTCAGACATTACCTCTGAGGGAATCTATCTCTCTGGACTGGGTTGTACTAGTGTATGGGCAGATAAACAGTAAGAGCAGATAACTTAACCACTTCCAGTAAATACAACCTTACAGACACAGGATGAGGTGTCTCAGACCAGAGTGCTAAGAGGAGAGGATTTAACATCTGTCCTGTAAGGCTATAGGAGTAGTTTTACAGTTATCCTTTATTTACAGGTAAAATACAATGATGTGTATATAAACCCTGGATTGCTAATGCTATGTATTGGCCAATGAGAGGCTTTGAAGCCACCAGTCGGCCATATTGGCACTTGAATGGAATGAATGGAATTCTACAGTATTTCAATTAAAAGTTTCAAGGACAAAATTACATGTATTTAAATATAGTTGTTGTTGTAGTGGGGACAGTAACATTAGTACTTTTAAAACATTTGACTTTAAGGTGCACTATGCAGAAATCACTCGGCAATTTCCTGGTTGCTGAAATTCTAATAGTTTGCCTAATTTCAGTTTATGTGACAAAACAAGCATAGAGAATGTAGAGAATCATTGTACCATCTAAACCACTGTGAAATATATTTTCAATAGCCAAAAATATTGTATTTTCAGCTGTTTGAAGCTGGTGTACAAAACTGAAAGTAAAAGAAAAAACTAAACTTAAGAACGGAAAGCATAGAAACAGCGCACATAGAACAGATCTACCGCTTCTTAGACTTGCTTTCAATGAGAATGACAGATATAGAACTCACATTTCTAGTTGGTTGGGTCGTCCAATAAGTTACGTATTGCAGCTTTAAGGAAAATGTTTTTATATATTTTTAAAACAAATGTTTAGCTCACATAATATAATTTAAAAGTATGAATTAAGGTGTCTGTAATATAATAAATGTGGCAAAAACTAATGTAGACATTAATAAATGCATTTCTATAGCTTCCAAAATATTTTTTTACAACGGGTCATATTGTGACAAGATGGAGGTGCGGTGGCCTCAAAACAGCGCCCCCTGTCAGTCATCTAGTGTATATCATTTATAAATAATCGGTCAAATATTAGCCTGGGACAAGCAGATCTCTTTGATTTACTGTAGGGAGGTCCCAGAACACTCCATGCTTTTAACTCTGATATCACCAGAATGTTGCATTGATCAAATCTACAGGTTTATGTATTTTATATCGGTAATAGATAATGCGATATGGCAAGTGCAGTGGAGGCTGCTGAGGGGAGAACGGCTCATAGTAATGACGGAACGGAGCAAATGGAACGTCATCAAACACCTGGAAACCATGTGTTTGATACCATTCCACAGATTCCGCTCCAGCCATTACCACAAGCCTATTCTCCCCAATTAAGGTGCCACCAACCTCCCGTGGAAAAGTGCAATTGACCAGGGCAAAGTTTTAAAATGCATAAAAAAGTGCAGAACGCACATCCTAAAAAGGATAAGGCATCATTGGAGCAATATAGTAGAGTCCATCATTTTGTCTAGATCTCTGTGTAATCTGTTTAGTGTTCACTTGACAAAGATTGGATTTCAGGAATATACTCTATTCAAATAGAAGCCCATTCAAAAGCATACAGTGGGGAAAAAAAGTATTTAGTCAGCCACCAATTGTGCAAGTTCTCCCACTTAAAAAGATGAGAGAGGCCTGTAGTTTTCATCATAGGTACACGTCAACTATGACAGACAAATTGAGAATTTTTTTTCCAGAAAATCACATTGTAGGATTTTTAATGAATTTATTTGCAAATTATGGTGGAAAATAAGTATTTGGTCACCTACAAACAAGCAAGATTTCTGGCTCTCACAGACCTGTAACTTCTTCTTTAAGAGGCTCCTCTGTCCCGTATTAATGGCACCTGTTTGAACTTGTTATCAGTATAAAAGACACCTGTCCACAACCTCAAACAGTCACACTCCAAACTCCACTATGGCCAAGACCAAAGAGCTGTCAAAGGACACCAGAAACAAAATTGTAGACCTGCACCAGGCTGGGAAGACTGAATCTGCAATAGGTAAGCAGCTTGGTTTGAAGAAATCAACTGTGGGAGCAATTATTAGGAAATGGAAGACATACAAGACCACTGATAATCTCCCTCGATCTGGGGCTCCACGCAAGATCTCACCCCGTGGGGTCAAAATGATCACAAGAACGGTGAGCAAAAATCCCAGAACCACACGGGGGGGACCTAGTGAATGACCTGCAGAGAGCTGGGACCAAAGTAACAAAGCCTACCTTCAGTAACACACTACGCCGCCAGGGACTCAAATTCTGCAGTGCCAGACGTGTCCCCCTACTTAAGCCAGTACATGTCCAGGCCCGTCTGAAGTTTGCTAGAGTGCATTTGGATGATCCAGAAGAGGATTGGGATAATGTCATATGGTCAGATGAAACCAAAATATTACTTTTTGGTAAAAACTCAACTCGTCGTGTTTGGAGGACAAAGAATGCTGAGTTGCATCCAAAGAACACCATACCTACTGTGAAGCATGGGGGTGGAAACATCATGCTTTGGGGCTGTTTTTTCTGCAAAGGGACCAGGACGACTGATCCGTGTAAAGGAAAGAATGAATGGGGCCATGTATCGTGAGATTTTGAGTGAAAACCTCCTTCCATCAGCAAGGGCATTGAAGATGAAACGTGGCTGGGTCTTTCAGCATGACAATGATCCCAAACACACTGCCCGGGCAACGAAGGAGTGGCTTCATAAGAAGCATTCCAAGGTCCTGGAGTGGCCTAGCCAGTCTCCAGATCTCAACCCCATAGAAAATCTTTGGAGGGAGTTGAAAGTCCGTGTTGCCCAGCGACAGCCCCAAAACATCACTGCTCTAGAGGAGATCTGCATGGAAGAATGGGCCAAAATACCAGCAACAGTGTGTGAAAACCTTGTGAAGACTTACAGAAAACGTTTCACCTGTGTCATTGCCAACAAAGGGTATATAACAAAGTATTGAGAAACGTTTGTTATTGACCAAATACTTATTTTCCACCATAATTTGCAAATAAATTCATTAAAAATCCTACAATGTGATTTTCTGGATTTTTTTTTCTCATTTTGTCTGTCATAGTTGACGTGTACCTATGATGAAAATTACAGGCCTCTCTCATCTTTTTAAGTGGGAGAACTTGCACAATTGGTGGCTGACTAAATACTTTCTTTCCCCACTGTATGTCTAAGCACTAGATGGCTGTAATCTTGTACTGTCAGACAGCCGAGTGATACAGTCCTGAGTGATACAATACTCCATAGATTATTTTCACAGATGCTACGCTGTGGAGCAGGCATAAAGGAGAGGTGTGGCCAGCAGGAGGGATCACTCTGCTCATTGGTCTAGCATGGCTCTGAGGATTAGAGAGTTCCCTTTAGGTGTGATTAGGGAGATCTGATTGACGTGTCTACATGCAACTAGGAAAGTCTACCCTTGTTTCTATGTAATGTCGTTGCCCTTCAAATAATCAAATAGAGTAATGCAATTGGAGCATTTTACTGTTGAAATTGGGAGGATTTTGTGTATATGTTCCTGTTATATGCAGTCATGCACACACGCAATGTATTTCTAGGGTAACATGCCCTATATCTACAAGTTAGCTCTACCTATACTTAGCTATCTGCTTCTCTGGCTAGAAACAACTGTGAATCAACTGTAACAGACAAAGAATCAGCCCTATTGACAGAGATTGAGCTTAATGTGACTGGCTATATATATATATATATATGTTTATGACCAGTGTACAACCCATGTAGACAATGTTTATGGAGTAGGTCAGGAAGGGAGGGACAGCTGAACCAAGCCCACCATAAACACCATATAAACCCGACAGAATAACACAAGTTTGTTTATTAAGCTTGTCAACATCATGGTCGTCAGGGTGTTTACTGTGTTCTAGTGATAATTATCTTATTGTGTTTGTGACTCAGATGGCAGACTGTGGAAAAGCCAAGTTATCAGATGGTTTCTCTTTTAGAGACGAACATGATGGGTAATGTCTCTGGGAGGAAGGATGAATATTAAACACACCTCTAGTCCAGGAGAGGATAATATGTGTCATATGGAACATTCTGGGCTCCTTATAGTGTGGCATTCAGACAATGTTTTATAGTTATTCATGGCTGTTAAAATGTACTGTACTCTTGCAAAAGCTAACATAACTTATCATCAAATTGAAGCACACATTTCAGACGGCAGTCATTGTTAGATATTCTACTAAAATCTGAGTTGCAGAGACTGGTATATAAACACAATACCATTACATGGTATATAATATAACCACCATGGTACATGCAGTTGAACATGCAAAGGCACACACATATTATTAGTATAAATAGCAAAAGTCACAACATAACTTTAAAACACATGCTGCTATTGACACTATCATACAAAGTTAAAAATTCCATGTTCTGCATGTAAACATAACTCCTACCTTCCCTCTCTGTTTCTCTGTCTACCAGTTACACATTCAGAGAAGCGTTTGATACACAAGCTACTGCACAGAAAAACGAATACATAACACAATTAAAACATCAACATTTATAATTGCAAATATAATATATAAATAACATTGTCTTGCAGATATTGCCAAGTCTTAACTATGGTTAGCATCATCACCCGAGAACCAAGAAACCCATGTTAGCAGACACATTAGTAAACCCATACACCACACCCCAAACTCTATTAGAAAAGAAAACAGTGCTGCCCCCTGTAGCCCAGAAGGTGCCACTACAAACAGAGCCCCATGCTCCTCTGATGCCCACCTCCAAACTCTGCCTGTCTGTCGACTGGCCTGTCTGTCTGGCCTGCCATGGTCCTGAGGGCTGTGAGCTCAGCCTGGGCATCCCTCTCCCTCCTCAGGGCCAGACGCAGCTCATCCTGCAGGGCCTGGAAGTTCTGGCTGGTCCCCTGGAGGTCTGGACCCTGGAGGCCTAGCTGAGACCCGTAGGCCTGGGAGCCAGAGGTTAGCTGTCTGCGGAGCTCCTGGAGACGTTCAGTTTGCTCACTCATCACCTCACCCAGACGACCTGCCGAGTCCTGGACGAGAGAGGGGGAGGGGGAGGAGACGGGAGGGAGGGGGAGGAGATGGGAGGGAGGGGGAGGGAAAGGATAGAGATTTTGGGGGATTCAAAGATCTGACTCAATACAGCTTCTTCATGGAAAAAACTCTCTCCCTCTCTATTCTCTCTTCTGTACTGGGGAACTGTAAGACCCTACCACAGTTCTCAGGTCATTTGGGTTGTATTACCTGGATGTACTGGTCCCTGGTGTTGATGGTGTTGAGCAGGTCCTGAACCAGTGTGTGGTGCTCCTGGGCCTGGCGGCTACGGTCGGACAGCAGTTCCTGGAACAGTTTCTCCTTCAGAGAGAGGCGAGCCTTCAGCTCCTCCACCACCTCACTGGGACCTGCCTTCACCTTACCTAGCAGGGCTCCAGTCAGGTCCTGGGAGGAGAGAGGGAGAGGGAGAGGGAGAGGGAGAGAGAGAAATAAATCATATATATAATTTTATAATTGTAGTGTGAAGAATCACAGAGAAATAGTTTTTCTATATTCTGTTCATTCGACAGATAAGCTCCAATCCTTATTTCTCGTTCAAATACTGTGTCCATGTCTACTGTGTCCATGTCTACTGTGTCCATGTCTACAGTGTCCATGTCTACTGTGTCCATGTCTACTGTGTCCATGTCTACTGTGTCCATGTCTACTGTGTCCATGTCTACTGTGTCCATGTCCATGTCTACAGTGTCCATGTCTACTGTGTCCATGTCTACTGTGTCCATGTCCATGTCTACTGTGTCCATGTCTACTGTGTCCATGTCTACTGTGTCCATGTCTACTGTGTCCATGTCCATGTCTACTGTGTCCATGTCTACTGTGTCCATGTCCATGTCTACAGTGTCCATGTCTACTGTGTCCATGTCTACTGTGTCCATGTCTACTGTGTCCATGTCCATGTCTACAGTGTCCATGTCTACTGTGTCCATGTCTACTGTGTCCATGTCTACCGTGTCCATGTCTACCGTGTCCATGTCTACTGTGTCCATGTCTACTGTGTCCATGTCTACAGTGTCCATGTCTACTGTGTCCATGTCTACTGTGTCCATGTCTACTGTGTCCATGTCCATGTCTACTGTGTCCATGTCTACTGTGTCCATGTCTACTGTGTCCATGTCTACAGTGTCCATGTCTACTGTGTCCATGTCTACTGTGTCCATGTCTACTGTGTCCATGTCTACTGTGTCCATGTCTACTGTGTCCATGTCTACAGTGTCCATGTCTACTGTGTCCATGTCTACAGTGTCCATGTCTACTGTGTCCATGTCTACTGTGTCCATGTCTACAGTGTCCATGTCTACTGTGTCCATGTCTACTGTGTCCATGTCTACTGTGTCCATGTCCATGTCTACTGTGTCCATGTCTACAGTGTCCATGTCTACTGTGTCCATGTCTACTGTGTCCATGTCTACTGTGTCCATGTCTACAGTGTCCATGTCTACTGTGTCCATGTCTACTGTGTCCATGTCTACTGTGTCCATGTCCATGTCTACTCTGTCCATGTCTACTGTGTCCATGTCTACTGTGTCCATGTCTACTGTGTCCATGTCCATGTCTACTCTGTCCATGTCTACTGTGTCCATGTCTACTGTGTCCATGTCTACTGTGTCCATGTCCATGTCTACTCTGTCCATGTCTACTGTGTCCATGTCCATGTCTACAGTGTCCATGTCTACTGTGTCCATGTCTACTGTGTCCATGTCTACTGTGTCCATGTCTACTGTGTCCATGTCTACTGTGTCCATGTCTACTCTGTCCATGTCTACTGTGTCCATGTCCATGTCTACTCTGTCCATGTCTACTGTGTCCATGTCTACTGTGTCCATGTCTACTGTGTCCATGTCTACAGTGTCCATGTCTACTGTGTCCATGTCTACTGTGTCCATGTCTACTGTGTCCATGTCTACAGTGTCCATGTCTACTGTGTCCATGTCTACTCTGTCCATGTCTACTGTGTCCATGTCTACTGTGTCCATGTCTACTGTGTCCATGTCTACAGTGTCCATGTCTACAGTGTCCATGTCTACTGTGTCCATGTCTACTGTGTCTTACCTCAGCCTCCTTGGTGCGTGTGTGCAGGGCGTTCTGTAGCTGGCTGATGAGTGTGTCTCTCTCTCTCAAGCTGCGGCTGTGTCTCTCCTCACTGTCTGCGTGATGGCACTGTACACTCCTCCACGCCTCACACACCTGCTCCTGCTCCAGACCTTTCCCACGCACCAGCACCTCCAGACTCTTTAACACACACACACACACACACACACATAGAGAAATATATAACAAATTCAGTAACCAGTGTGTGTGTGTGCGTGTATGCCTGTGTGTTGTGTGTGTGTTTATATTAGTGTGGTGTGTGTGTGTGTGTGTGTGTGTGTGTGTTTATATTAGTGTGGTGTGTGTGTGTGTGTGTGTTTATATTAGTGTGGTGTGTGTGTGTGTGTTTATATTAGTGTGGTGTGTGTGTGTGTGTGTTTATGCTAGTGTGGTGTGTGTGTGTGTGTTTATTTTAGTGTGGTGTGTGTTTGTGTTAATCAGTACCATGATGGTCTCTTCGTTGTTGGACAGTACACAACGTTGTCTCTCCAGGTCTCTCTCCTTCTCTCTCAGCAGTAGCTGTAGCTGGCGCAGCTCTCCCTCCTTCTCCTCCACACAGCAGAACTTCTCATCCACCGCTCGCTGATGGGAGGGAACATAATGAAATAGAACAATATAACGCGTCTCTATGGGAACACAGCTGTCAATCACTGCTATCATGCCCTGCTGTATCATGAGTTTGATGTAATAGCTGCAGTCGTTGTTCTTCGGGGTTCAACTCTGGTAGAGAATGTGTCTCACCTCCAGTGCTCTGTCTCTCTCCTTGATGCGCTCTTTCAGTTTGGTGAGGAGAGAATCCCTCTTGTCCCTGGGCTCCTGCTGCTGGTCCAACAACTCTGAGTACTCCTGAGAGACAGGGACAGGGTTGTGTGAGGGAGTGTGTGTGTGTGTGTGTGTGTGTGTGTGTGTGTGTGTGTGTGTGTGTGTGTGTGTGTGTGTGTGTGTGTGTGTGTGTGTGTGTGTGTGTGTGTGTGTCTCTGTGTGTCTGACCTGCACAAGCTGCGTTTTGCTCTGAAGCGAGGTCCTCAGCTCTCTGATGGTCTTCTCCATCTCCTCCTCCTCTCTCAGTCTCTCTCCCTCCTTTTCTTTCAGCTGTTCCTTTCTCTGCTGCAGCTCGGAGCGAACTTTCTCCAGCGCCAGATGCAAGTCCTAAAGGAGACAGGTAGCATCACACAGTCAGTCGCATACAAACACACACATGTTTACACACAAGCAAATACACAAACCTGGTTGTGTCTGTCAGTGCTGTGTCTGTGCTCCATGGCCCCCTGCAGGTCTTGCTCCAGGCGGGTCAGGGCTCTGGTCAGGTCCTCCTCCCTCCTGGTAGCCTGCCGCTGGGCCCTCTGGCCTGCCTGCAGCTCCAGCTGGGCCTGGAACAGAGAGCCCTGGAGGGCCAGCGCCTTCCCCTGCCCTCGCACTGACTCCGCCCCAGACACCTGCAGAGGAAAAGAAGGGGTGGGGTGGAGGGAAAGCCAGAAAGAGTGACGGGGTATACAGAGGACGCCTTCAGAGAGCTTTTTATTAGATCTAGTGTGCTGTGAGCAGGGGTCAGCTGTGCTCTTTCTGTATACCCCGTCACTCTTTCTGGCTTTACTACCAGAACCCATTGTCATTATAAAACACTAACTGTTAAGGATTTTTAAATAGTGGGTGTTTTCCAGTGTAGATTACGGCATAGTGTATACCACAGGAGGCTGCTGAGGGGAGAACGGGCTCATAATAATGGCCAGAACGGAGCAAATGGAATGACATCAAACACTTGGAGACCATGTGTTTGATGTATTTGATACCATTCCACTATTCCGCTCCAGCCATTACCACGAGCCCGTTCTTCCCAATAATGAAGGTGCCACCAGCCTCCTGTGCTCTATACGGAGTGTCTAAGTGCGTCAGCTGCAGATTTTATTCAGGGCATTTTGGTGTGATTGACCTGTAGAGTCTGGAGCTGGTTCCTGTTGGCCAGCTCTTTGAGAGAACACAGCATGTTGTTCTGTTCCTCTATGACCCGGTATAACTCTGCTGCCTGAGAGAGACACACAAAACACAAGTACCTTATAAGTAACCTATTGTTCATCAGTGGTGGAAAGAAATACATTGAGTGGCATGCAGAATCCTTTTTGTCAATATATTTTCTTGCCTCCCTCCCTCCCTCCATCTCCCTCCCTCCATCTCCCTCCCTCCCTCCGTCTCCATCCCTCCCTCCATCCCTCCCTCCCTCCCTCCATCTCCCTCCCTCCCTCCCTCCTCCCTCCCTCCCTCCCTCCATCCCTCCCTCCCTCCATCCCTCCCTCCCTCCCTCCATCTCCCTCCCTCCCTCCCTCCCTCCCTCCCTCCATCCCTCCCTCCCTCCCTCCATCTCCCTCCCTCCCTCCCTCCCTCCCTCCCTCCCTCCCTCCCTCCCTCCCTCCGTCTCCATACCTCCCTCCCTCCCTCCCTCCCTCCCTCCCTCCCTCCTCCGTCTCCATACCTCCCTCCCTCCCTCCCTCCATCTCCCTCCCTCCCTCCGTCTCCATACCTCCCTCCCTCCCTCCGTACCTCAGTCTCCTTGCTGTTGACAGTGTCAGTGAGGTTGAGGACGTTTCGTTCCTGTCTCTGTGCCTCCTCTCTGACCAAGCGCAGCTCACACTCCATGTCCCCCAGTTGCACCTGCAGCTTCTACACGACACAGTCACGGACACGTCAGAGCCAGGCAAAACATTATATAGAATATAACAGTTCACAAATGATGTAATCATGTTTATAAATACTTTATAAACAGGCCTTTAATTCAAATGTTCAATTTAGATTTTATTTTTTAAAACATTGAATACATAGTATACTTAGTAATGTAAAAATAGGAAGAGCTACAGAAATGTTGAGTGTCTGAGGGGGACGTGGTACCTGGTTCCTGGCCTCGCTCTCTCTGATCTTGGCCTGTAGAGAGTGGACCTGTAGCTGAGCCTTCAGGAGCTCACCAACACAGTGACCTGCAGCACTCTCGTACTGGGACAACTGGCCCTGCTGCTCATCTAGCAGTTTCTGAAACACCACACAACACACACAGAGGTCCAGGTTAACACACACACACACACACACACAGAGGTCCAGGTTAACACACACACACACACATACACAGAGGTCCAGGTTAACACACACACACACACACACACACCACACACACACACACAGAGGTCCAGGTTAACACACACACACACACACACAGAGGTCCAGGTTAACACACACACACACACACACACAGAGGTCCAGGTTAACACACACACACACACATACACCACACACACACACAGAGGTCCAGGTTAATACATAGAAGTACACACACACACACACACACACACACACACACACTTCCCATGCAGCTGTGTGTGAGAGTGGAAAGTGATGAGGTCAGCTAGCTCGCTGCTCGATCACTTCCTGAGGAAGAAGTCCCTGTTTCCACGGCAGCGTGGTGTTTATTTCCTGTTTGTTGTTTTTCAGATGTACAGATACAGATTGATCTGTACAACCACCCAGCCTGTTGGGGTTTAAAATAAACCACAACTCCAGGGTTCCATCTAAGAAGGGCTATCTTTCTGATTGTGAGGGACTATTTTGGTCTGTATGGTCTCTAATAGCCACCGGCTCTTTAGACTTTCACCTGGGATATGCGTGATAACATCTGCTCCCACATACTGTCCTGTAAACTCATTACTGGTAGGACACACACACATACATACACAGAGGACTCAAGCTGGGCTCTAATGACTGGATGCTGTTCCATGGGCTTAGTGAATCAACAACCCAGTAAACTCCCTGAGTCATGCTTATCAACATACCATTATTTCAGAGTATGGGTAGACTCATTCCTAGCCATGTGTCTACACTATGAGCCTGACAGACGAGGCCAGCAACTGGATAACTATTAACATGACAAAGAGCCTGTCTAACACGAGGCATCGTTGTTCATATAGCAACCGCTGCCATGGCTACGGCCATGTTGCTAGGATAGCGATGAGAGTGGTAATCAAAGGGGCCAGCTGTGTTCAGCTGTGTGATTGGCGGATGGCTTATGGGATGACTAAAACAGCCAATCAAATACAGCCAAAAGCCTTGGCCTTTTTCATTCATATTAAATAATAGACATTGAAACTGCAGATTAGCTGGAGAGGATCCATCTCAACTGCAATATCACAGCCTATGTGGAAATTCTACAAATCACTAGGGGAAATCTGGCAGAATTAAGCTCTATCCAGGGCCAGGCCTATAGAAGCTGATCTCCTCCCCAATCCAAGCTCCTTAATCTGGGTTTGGTAGTTCCAGTGTGTCTGGGGCTGGTGATGGTCCTGCTAGCTACCTGCTGGAAGCGGAAGGGCCCACACTGCACATAGTCATCCAGCCACTGCTGCTCCATCTCTGACAGCTCTGTCTGCAGCTCCTGCTGACTGCTGGGGGTCACCAGATCTGGGATGGCAGGGTGGGAGTAGAGGTAATAGTCTGGGGTCCTGAGGGACAGGGGGAGACCCGTCTCCAGTTTGGGTTTAACTAGGATAGGGAGCTTGCTGCCTTGAGGGGACTTTAGAGGTCTGTACTCGCAGTTCCTCACTAGACTTAGAGCCAGCTCCAGGGTCAACCCAGAGACTGACCTGTCCCTGGGGGCCTCATCCCACTGGAGGTGGGGGTCACTTCTCTGAGCCCTCCCTGGCTCTTTCTCTCCTCTCTCTCTCTCCTCTTCCTCTCGGTGGGCGGCGCAGGGCCGAGCCACGTCCACGGCTGTGTCCAGAGATTCTACCGACGTGCCCGGGCTGAGGGTCATCCTCTCTGGGTCCCCGTCACACAGCGTCCTGTCGCTCTCTGGTTCCATGGGAGGGGACTCGGAGGGGACAGGCGTGGACTCTGACCCTGTGGAGGTCTCCTCGCCCCCCATGGTGCTGCCTGAGTACCGGGTAGAGGGTCCACAAGACGTGCTCCTCCTGCCCACCCGCCGAGGGACCTTACACACAGCCTCGTAGTCAGAATCGGCCACACGGAGAGCGGCGCATCCCCTGCACCGCCTGGAGCGATGCCCAGAGAGAGTCTCTGATCCTGGGCACTGAGGGTGATGATGCTGGGTGTGGTGCTGGTGCTGGGGCTCTGGGGCTGGGCTCTGTTGGTCCTCGTGGTCGGCCCAGGACTCGTACACAGAGTAGGCCAGGTCGTCCTGGAGCAGGGCGCTGTACCTGGCCTCCTGCAGGGCTGAGAGGTCCACCACTGGGGAGTCACCCTCAGACCGCCCACCACCCTCTGTCCCTCGTTCCCCAGTACCCACCAGCCCCATCCCCATCCCAGTCTGATCCGGGGTCTGGTCCTCAGTATTGTTCTTCCGGTAGAGGCCTCCTACACACTGTCTAAGCCGGTCCTTCTCCAGCAGCAGCTTGTGCAGGCGCTCCAGGGACAGGGCCTCCACACGGGCGATCACTGTGTCGAAACGGTACATGCGGTCCAGCATGAAGGTACACTTGGAGCAGGCGAACTCCCCACGGCCATCGCGGGTCAGCTCTATGCCCAGGGCGTGGGACAGCAGCACCTGCAGGTTGAGTTTGGAGGCGGGATGGAAGATCCATCGCCGTTGGTTACCGCAGAGCTCACGGGCACAGATTCGACACAGCTCCTTCATTTTGAAGTCCAACATCACAGATAATTTCTGCTCTCAGTTTTACTGGGGGGGAATTGTGTCTGTTCAGATTGCTCAGGCAATAAAATAAAGTGTCTTGTACCAGCAGGTTGGAGATATCAATAATCCATCAATAAATCAATTGATTGAAATTATTTAGCTGTGCAATGTTCATGTAGTTTTCTTCAATGTGCTGCTTTCGCAACAGCTAATGGGGATCCTAATAAAATACCAAAATACCTAAATGTATTAAAAAAGTTATCTTCAAAATAAACTGGTCAATAGTAGCCTAATACATTAGACCAGTGCATTGTGCCATTTTGCTGTTGGTAAAAACTCATCGTTGTTGCATCCTCGATGAAGAGCGGCATCACTGAAACGGGGTACCATCGCATTGCAGTGCTTTTGAAGGGGCGCAATGATTTCTATATCAGCGCGATAATTTCTATTCAATGTCATCTAAAGAATATAGACTGTAATCAAACATAGTCAATATGGAATATAATAAGGAAGAGACGTCTTTCATTTGTGATGAGCGCAGATTAAAAATCCAGTGTGGTTGTCGTTGTCACAATGTCACTGTCTGCTGCAGGGACTGCAGCGCTTTCAGTTCGTCAATGTTACAAAATGTAATCAAGCAGATATACATTACATTAATCCCGGTTCCAGAATCAAACAAAAGATGTCACGGAATTTTTTTTCACTGCCGAAATGTCGATGTAATCTCATATTTTTTTACAGGGCTAATCCAAGACAACAAAATGATAGTTCCACTGTCTCATCGCCGTAATCCGACACGAACACGGAATTCACCACCCGAAACGAAAAGACAGTAGCAGAGACGTCCTTATAAAAAAGACGTCGTTGTCCCGTTATTTTTCGGCTCCATGATAGCAGTTCACCGGACGGTGTGATGAGGAAGGGAGAGGATGGAACGGGAGGGTTGAGTTCCACGGGTTTTAACGTGCATAGCCTATTAGCCTAGGTAGGCTACCGAACAGGGCGAGATGGCAACGTTGACAGAAATTCAGCCACACTGGACAACCTGGTCTCAGAGCATTTCGTATTATTCTGTACATAAATCCGAGAGAACACCATTTAGTATATGTTATGTTTCATATGGTATGTATTAATTTGTGATTCCAATTCGTATGATATGTTTCGAAATGCAATTCGTACAATATTCACAAATTTGCAAAACGTATGATATGTTACAAATTCCAATTTGGTGTTGCTAACGTTAGCTAGGTGGCTAACGTTAGCAAGGCTAAGGTTAGGGTTAAGGTTAGGAGTTAGGTTAAAGGGTTAGGATTAGGGGAAGGGTTAGCTAAAACGGTTAAGGTTAGGTTTAGGGGAAGGGTTATCTAACATGCTAAGTAGTTGCAAAGTAGCTAAAAAATAGTTAGTACTAGCAAGGTTGCTAATGATCTAAAATGTTAAAGTTGTCTGTAATGAGATTCGAACACGCAACCTTTGGGTTTCTAGACGTTCGCATTAAACGTCCATTCATCCACTCTGACCTCAAGTAACCTTCTGTCTTATGTATCTCAACTGGTTTACCTGGTTAAATAAAGGTGAAAAAAATATATAAAAAAATAATAATAATGTAACCATACCAAATGTAACATATCATTCTAATTTCAGTGTCCCGGATTTACGTGTACTATGTTACGTCTAGTCTATGAGACCAGGCTGCACTGGAAGGTACCATTTCATTGAAACAGGGATGATAGATTCCTCCTGAGCATAAGGCCTACCTGCCTGACAGTCTAAAAACATCACATTATGTAACAATTACACCATATGGAGTTCACTATATACTTTCCTCCCAAATACATTTATCTTATTATTCCTTTAGATCCTCCTGTCACGTATTTTCTTTATAGATATTCATAAGATAGATAAGGTGGAAATTACGATAGGCCTAAAAAGAATGCCAATAGAGATATTCACTATCTGTTTTATGACAAAAGCCATATCCCATTATGTCCTGTTATTATAATGCATAATAGAAATATGAATGCATAGCCTAATATAATATAACATCTAAAGAAGTTAGTTTCTGAGCTGTTCAACTGTGTGTGTTTGTGTGTGTGTGTGTGTGTGTGTGCGGGTGTGCTGGTGTCACTGCTTGAAACTTAGAATTAGGCCACCTTTTCATGTTCATTTACTTGAAACGTGTCTTTCCACTCTGCTGAAGTCATAGGCTACTACGTTAGAATGAGTTCATCTGTACCCTGAGGCAGGAAATTTCCCAGCAGCACCCAGGCTTTTGGCCTTCACACGGAGGCCTTCACGTCAGCCAATAACAAGGGGGAATAAGGGGAAGAGGGTCCCTGCTCCCGACCAATCACATAATACTGTGTGATGCACTGATGGGAGTTTAGTCTAAATCCTGCCTCTCAGAACCCCCAGGCTTCCCCGTGCAGTAAGAGCATGAGTCTCCCACACCCAGCACCCGATCTTTCATTACGAGTGTTGTTTATGTTGATATAAAATGATCAGTCCTGATTTGTTTACTCCAGAGGGTGTAGACCTTTGGGAACTCAGTGTACTAACCTCTAATGTACACGTGTCACCCAAAAAGCTCTAATAAATGAATCCTGGAGACGAGACGTCATAACAGCGATCGACCTTAACGATCAACGCAATCAAAACCCTATTAATCCTAATCAGTGGGAATTACCAACATCTCCTTTCTCATTACTCCACTGTTCATTTCTCTGTAAGAGACAGAAATAAAGAGAGTCAAGAAAGGGTGACTAAATACGTTTCCCTTTTGGGGTGTCTCTTTTGTTAGTGTGCCATGTAAACAACTGATTCATTCCTTACGTAATTAAAATTCACTTACATCAGACCGAAGTGCCAAACAGTAATGTGATTGTAATTATAGCTGGCGTGAGTTAGGAGATCCAGTTTAAACGTTGAAATAATGGTGCCTGTGTGTGTGTGTGTGTGTGTGTGTGTGTGTGTGTGTGACACATTAACGTGACCCCATCTCTTTGATTAGCTCTGTAACACGTGATGCAAGTAAACAGGAATAGAATAATAGAATACTGTATAAGAAAAAAAATTCGATATGAAATGCAAGTTCCATTACAACCAAACCAGAAAACATTGCATCATTTTCTCACAGTGCCATGGCAACAAGCAAGATTGTATAATACAGCTGAATCATAAACCCAGTTAGACATGCTCAATACTGTAGAGGGAGAGATTTTAATGTCGAACAATATTTCTGAGTGACCCAAATGCACCAAGCATTGTGATCCTTATGCATTTGTGTTACAGCGTGTGCTGTATGCTTCTGTGTCACAGGAGGTTGGTGGCACCTTAATTGGGGAGAATGGGCTCATAGTAATGACTGGATCGGAAATAGGTGGAATGGTATCAAATACATTAAACACATGGTTTCCAGGTGTTTGATGCCATTCCATTAGCTCCGTTCCGGACATTATTATTTTACATTTTACATTTGAGTCATTTAGCAGACGCTCTTATCCAGAGCGACTTACAGTTAGTGAGTGCATACATTTTTCATACATTATGAGCAGTTCTCCCCTCAGCACCATGTGTGCATGTGCGAATGTGTGTGTATGCAATATGTCCTCTATCTTACATGCAGTTTGCATTGGGTTCCAACAGAGGGCAACCTCCGACCATTTGTCCCTGCGGGGAGCATGGGACGGTTCTCACATACCATTTGTCCCTACAGGGAGCATAGGACGGTTCTCACATACCATTTGTCCCTGCGGGGAGCATGGGACGGTTCTCACATATCATTTGTCCCTGCGGGGAGCATAGGACGGTTCTCACATACCATTTGCCTTGCTATCAAACACTGGTCTGGGCAATGCTGGCTACAGGCCTTGAATTCCATCCCTCATCTCGCAAACTTCAGTTTATCATCATTTACTGCAGCCCACTTCACCAGTGTCTGTGTGTGCATGTTCATGCTCCAAATGCATATGTCAAACCAGTGGAATCATAACCCTTCAGATTCTCACAACAACAGACATAGGATAGGATGGCAGTATTTCTGCCCCACATACCTGCATCTCCTGCTGGACACAGCTCTTCTCCTGACTCATCTCACCCCGCAGCAACTGTGGACAGTAAGGTTGGTCATTTAAAAAGTAACGATAAGAAAATCATACTCAATCTGATGTTCCTCAGAAAACAGTGAAAACAAATATATGAATGACAGGATTGCATTGCATGACGTTCTGTGAAAAGGGTTACATTTTCTTAATCAGGATATCATGGAATTCCACTAACCTAGTACATTCTAGGATCAAAAATAGACATGGAGGCACTCATGTGAGTCCTGCTGCATACAATCTATAAACTCCATCTGTGATTCTCCTCATCACGGTGGTGCTGAGGTGTGTTAGCCTAGCCTTGTGACGAGGTGTGCTAGCCTTGTGATGAGGTGTAATAGCCTAGCCGAGTGATGAGATGTGCTAGCCTAGCCTTGTGATGAGGTGTGCTAGCCTAGCCTTGTGATGAGGTGTGCTAGCCTAGCCTTGTGATGAGGTGTGCTAACCTTGTGATGAGGTGTGCTAGCCTTGTGATGAGGTGTGCTAGCCCAGCCAAGCGATGAGATGTGCTAGCCTAGCGATGAGGTGTGCTAGCCTAGCCTTGTGATGAGGTGTGCTAGCCTAGCCTTGTGATGAGGTGTGCTAGCCTTGTGATGAGGTGTGCTAGCCTTGTGTTGAGGTTGCTAGCCTTGTGATGAGGTGTGCTAGCCTAGCCTTGTGATGAGGTGTGCTAGCCTTGTGATGAGGTGTGCTAGCCTAGCCTTGTGATGAGGTGTGCTAGCCTAGCCGAGCGATGAGGTGTGCTAGCCTTGCGATGAGGTGTGCTAGCCTAGCCTTGTGATGAGGTGTGCTAGCCTAACCTTGTGATGAGGTGTGCTAGCCTAGCCGAGCGATGAGATGTGCTAGCCTAGCGATGAGGTGTGCTAGCCTAGCCTTGTGATGAGGTGTGCCAGTCTAGCCTTGTGATGAGCTGTGCTAGCCTTGTGATGAGGTGTGCTAGCCTAGCCTTGTGATGAGGTGTGATAGCCTAGCCTAGTCTTGTGATGAGGTGTGCTAGTCTAGCGTACAACCGTGGCATCAGGTGCCGGGGTTCCACTGACCTATATACAGTGGGGGAAAAAAGTATTTAGTCAGCCACCAATTGTGCAAGTTCTCCCACTTAAAAAGATGAGAGAGGCCTGTGATTTTCATCATAGGTACACGTCAACTATGACAGACAAATTGAGAAAAAAAAATCCAGAAAATCACATTGTAGGATTTTTTATGAATTTATTTGCAAATTATGGTGGAAAATAAGTATTTGGTCACCTACAAACAAGCAAGATTTCTGGCTCTCACAGACCTGTAACTTCTTCTTTAAGAGGCTCCTCTGTCTTCCACTCGTTACCTGTATTAATGGCACCTGTTTGAACTTGTTATCAGTATAAAAGACACCTGTCCACAACCTCAAACAGTCACACTTCAAACTCCACTATGGCCAAGACCAAAGAGCTGTCAAAGGACACCAGAAACAAAATTGTAGACCTGCACCAGGCTGGGAAGACTGAATCTGCAATAGGTAAGCAGCTTGGTTTGAAGAAATCAACTGTGGGAGCAATTATTAGGAAATGGAAGACATACAAGACCACTGATAATCTCCCCTCGATCTGGGGCTCCACGCAAGATCTCACCCCGTGGGGTCAAAATGATCACAAGAAAGGTGAGCAAAAATCCCAGAACCACACGGGGGGACCTAGTGAATGACCTGCAGAGAGCTGGGACCAAAGTAACAAAGCCTACCATCAGTAACACACTACGCCGCCAGGGACTCAAATCCTGCAGTGCCAGACGTGTCCCCCTGCTCAAGCCAGTACATGTCCAGGCCCGTCTGAAGTTTGCTAGAGTGCATTTGGATGATCCAGAAGAGGATTGGGAGAATGTCATATGGTCAGATGAAACCAAAATAGAACTTTTTGGTAAAAACTCAACTCGTCGTGTTTGGAGGACAAAGAATGCTGAGTTGCATCCAAAGAACACCATACCGGGCTCCTGAGTGGCGCAGTGGTCTAAGGCACTGCATCGCAGTGCTAACTGTGCCACTAGAGATCCTGGTTCGAATCCAGGCTCTGTCGCAGCCGGCCGCGACCGGGAGACTCATGGTCAACGCACAATTGGCCCAGCGCTGTCCAGGGTAGGGGAGGGAATGGCCGGCAGGGATGTAGCTCAGTTGATAGAGCATGGCGTTTGCAACGCCAGGGTTGTGGGTTCGTTTCCCACGGGGGGCCAGTATAAATTTTTTTATATGTATTCACTAACTGTAAGTCGCTCTGGATAAGAGCGTCTGCTAAATGACTAAAATGTAAATGTAATACCTACTGTGAAGCATGGGGGTGTTTTTCTGCAAAGGGACCAGGACGACTGATCCGTGTAAAGGAAAGAATGAATGGGGCCATGTATCGTGAGATTTTGAGTGAAAACCTCCTTCCTTCAGCAAGGGCATTGAAGATGAAACGTGGCTGGGTCTTTCAGCATGACAATGATCCCAAACACACCGCCCGGGCAACGAAGGAGTGGCTTCGTAAGAAACATTTCAAGGTCCTGGAGTGGCCTAGCCAGTCTCCAGATCTGAACCCCATAGAAAATCTTTGGAGGGAGTTGAAAGTCCGTGTTGCCCAGCGACAGCCCCAAAACATCACTGCTCTTGAGGAGATCTGCATGGAGGAATGGGCCAAAATACCAGCAACAGTGTGTGAAAACCTTGTGAAGACTTACAGAAAACGTTTGACCTGTGTCATTGCCAACAAAGGGTATATAACAAAGTATTGAGAAACTTTTGTTATTGACCAAATACTTATTTTCCACCATAATTTGCAAATAAATTCATAAAAAATCCTACAATGTGATTTTCAGGAATTTTTTTTCTCATTTTGTCTGTCATAGTTGACGTGTACCTATGATGAAAACTACAGGCCTCTCTCATCTTTTTAAGTGGGAGAACTTGCACAATTGGTGGCTGACTAAATACTTTTTTCCCCCACTGTACATCAGTATCTCAACCAACCAGACCATCTGGGTTCAGCTGTTCTTGCCATTGGGATGGGGGGAGGGAATGGGAGCAGGGGGAGGAGAGATATGGCTAACCAGTGAAGAGCGTGACCCATATTTCAGTAGCTAGCTGTGAGTACAATAGATTTGGCCCTCGCGCACCCAATCAAATATCCGAACCAGTACTAGGACCCCAGTTATAAAACTAAATGTCACCCGGCTTCATATTTGTGGACCGGTTATGATTTGTGAGAAGATGTGTGTAGCATCTGTTTCTGTAGTAAATACTGTGTATCATGAAATGTAAATTAACAGTGTGAGAGAGAGAGAGAGAGAGAGAGAGAGAGAGAGAGAGAGAGAGAGGCTGATGGGTTGTGTATACCATACATATATAGTAGTTGTGCACGCTAAGTGACCCAGTTTGATCAATTGTGGGGTTTTGTTTACCTCTGCATCCCTGTCTTTCTTCTGGAGGGAAGAGGAGAGGTCGTGAACTCTGACCTCCAGCTCTCCGACCCGGTGGCTCAGCAACCTCCTCTCCTCAGTCAGCTCCTCTATTACTCTGAGAGAGAGAGAGAGAGAGAGAGAGAGAGAGAGAGAGAGAGAGAGAGAGAGAGAGAGAGAGAGAGAGAGAGAGAGAGAGAGAGAGAGAGAGAGAGAGAGAGAGAGAGAGAGAGAGAGAGAGAGAGAGAGAGAGAGAGAGAGAGAGAGAGAGAGAGAGAGAGAGAGAGAGAGAGAGAGGGGGGAACATTTTACATTTGGCTAGAAATTCAAAAGGAAATTATCTCAACAAAGAAAAATGTCCTCCTGTGTGCTACCTATATCCCCCCACTAGAATCCCCATACTTTAATGAAGACAGCTTCTCCATCCTGGACGGGGAAATCAATCATTTCCAGACCCAGGGACATGTACTTGTCTGTTGCGACCTAAATGCCAGAACTGGACAAGAACCTGACACCCTCAGCACACAGGGGGACAAACACCTACCTGGAGGTGACAGCATTCCCTCCCCCATATGCCCCCCTAGGCACAACTACGACAACATAACCAACAAAAACAGGTCACAACTTCTGCAGCTCTGTCGCACACTGGGTATGTACATAGTCAATGGTAGGCTTCGAGGGGACTCCTATGGTAGGTACACCTATAGCTCATCTCTTGGCAGTAGTACTGTAGACTACTTTATCACTGACCTCAACCCAGAGTCGCTCAGAGCGTACACAGTCAGCCCACTGACACCCCTATCAGACCACAGCAAAATCACATTCTACTTGAACAGAGCAATACTCAATCATGAGGCATCAAAGCCAAAGGAACTGAATAATATTAAGAAATGCTATGGATGGAAGGAAAGTAGTGTGAAAACCTACCAAAAAACAATTAGGCAACAACAAATTAAATCCCTTTTAGACAACTTCCTGGACAAAACGTTCCACCGTAATAGTGAAGGTGTAAACTTGGCAGTAGAAAACCTAAACAGTATATTTGACCTCTCAGCTTCCCTATCAAATCTAAAAATCTCGAACAGAAAACCGAAGAAAAGTAACAACAGTGACAAATGGTTTGATGAAGAATGCAAAAACCTAAGAAAGAAATTGAGAAACCTATCCAACCAAAAACATAGAGACCCAGAAAACATCTCCTGAGTGGCGCAGTGGTCTAAGTCACTGCATCGCAGTGCTAACTGTGCCACTAGAGATCCTGGTTCGAATCCAGGCTCTGTCGCAGCCGGCCGCGACCGGGAGACTCATGGGCGACGCACAATTGGCCCAGCGTTGTCCAGGGTAGGGGAGGGAATGGCCGGCAGGGATGTAGCTCAGTTGATAGAGCATGGCGTTTGCAACACCAGGGTTGTGGGTTCGATTCCCACGGGGGGCCAGTATAAAAAAAATTGGTATTCACTAACTGTAAGTCGCTCTGGATAAGAGCGTCTGCTAAATGACGTAAATGTAAAACCTGAGCCTACGCCTTCACTATGGTGAATCACTAAAACAATACAGAAATACACTACGGAAAAAGAAGGAACAGCATGTTAGAAATCAGCTCAATGTAATTGAAGAATCCATAGACTCTAACCACTTCTGGGAAAATTGGAAAACACTAAACAAACAACAACACGAAGAGCTATCTATCCAAAACTGAGATTTATGGGTAAACCACTTCTCCAATCTTTTTGGCCCTTTAACAAAGAACAAACAGCAAAAAAATATACATGATCAAATGCAAATCTTAGAATCAACTATTAAAGACTACCAGAACCCACTGGATTCTCCAATTACATTGAATGAACTACAGGACAAAATTCAAACCCTCCAACCCAAAAAGGCCTGTGGTGTTGATGGTATCCTCAGTGAAATGATAAAATATAAAGACCACAAATTCCAATTGGCTATACTTAAACTCTTTAACATCATCCTTAGCTCTGGCATCTTCCTCAATATTTGTAACCAAGGACTGATCACCCCAATCAAATGATCAAAATCCAGAAAAGAGCCGTTAAATTCTATAACCACTTAAAAGGAAGCGATTCCCAAACCTTCCATAACAAAGCCATCACCTACAGAGAGAAGAACTTGGAGAAGAGTCCCCTAAGTAAGCTGGTCCTGGGGCTCTGTTCACAAACACAAACATGCCCCAGGCCAACAGCAACAACACAATTAGACCCAACCAAATCATGAGAAAACAAAAAGAGAATTACTTGACACATTGGAAAGAATTAACAAAAAAACTGAGCAAACTAGAATGCTATTTGGCTCTAAACAGAGAGTACACAGTGGCAGAATACCTGACTACTGTGACTGACCCAAACTTAAGGAAAGCTTTGACTATGTACAGACTCAGTGAGCATAGCCTGGCTATTGAGAAAGGCCGCCGTAGGCAGACCTGGCTCTCAAGAGAAGACAGGCTATGTGCACACTGCCCACAAAATGAGGTGGAAACTGAGCTGCACTTCCTAACCTCCTGCCAAATGTATGACCATATTAGAGACACATATTTCCCTCAGATTACAGCGATCCACAAAGAATTCGAAAACAAACCCAATTTTGATAAACTCCCTTATCTACTGGGTGAAAAACCACAGTGTGCCATCACAGCTGCAATATGTGTGACCTGTTGCCACAAGAAAAGGGCAACCAGTGAAGAACAAACACCATTGTAAATACAACCCATATTTATGTTTATTTATTTTCCCATTTGTACTTTAACTTTTTGCACATTGTTACAACACTATATATAGACATAATATGACATTTGAAATGTCTTTATTCTTTTGGAACTTCTGAGTGTAATGTTTACTGTTAATATTTATTGTTTATTTCACTTTTGTTTACTATCTACTTCACCTGCTTTGGCAATGTTAACATCTGTTTCCCATGCCAATAAAGCCCTTAAATGGAATTGAAATTGAATTGAGAGAGAGAGAGAGAGAGAGAGAGAGGCCAACAACATAAATGTTCACTATATACAGGTGCAGCTCAATAAATTAGAATATTGTGGAAAAGTAAAGTAATTTCAATAATTCAATTGACAAAGTGAAACTCATATATATTGTGGATTAATTACACAAAAAGTGAAATAGTTAAAACCTGTATTTGTTTTAATCTTCATGATTACGGCATACAGCTCATGAAAACCCCAAATTCAGTATCTCAGAAAATTAGAATATGACATAAGACCAGTGAAAAAAGGAAATGTAATACAGATGTCGGCCTTCTGAAAAGTATGTTCTTGTACATGCAGTCAGTACTTGGTTGGGGCTCCTTTTGCATGAATCACTGCATCTATGCGGCGTAGCATCTGGGGCGGCAGGTAGCTTAGTGGTTAAGAGCGTTGTGCCAGTAACCGAAAGGTCGCTGGTTCTAATCCCCAAGCCGACTAGGTGAAAAATATGTCGATGTGCCCTTGAGCAAGGCACTTAACCCTAATTGCTCCTGTAAGTCGCTCTGGATAAGAGCGTCTGCTAAATAACTAAAATGTAAATGTAAATGCATGGAGTCGATCAGCCTGTGGCACTGCTGAGGTGTTATGGAAGCCCAGGTTGCTTCGATAGCGGCCTTCAGCTCGTCTGCATTGTTGGGTCTCGTGTCTCTCATCTTCCTCTTGACAATACCCCATAAATTCTCTATGGGGTTCAGATCAGGTGAGTTTGCTGGCCAATCAAGCACAGTAATCCCATGGTCATTGAACCAGGTATTGGTACCTTTGGCAGTGTGGGCAGGTGCCAAGTCCTGCTGGAAAATGAAATCAGCATCTCCATAAAGCTTGTCAGCAGAAGGAAGCATGAAGTGCTCTAACATTTCCTGGTAGACGGCTGAGTTGACTTTGGACTTGATGAAACACAGTGGACCAACACCAGAAGATAACATGGCTCCCCAAATCATCACTGACTGTGGAAACTTCACACTGGACTTCAAGCAACTTGGATTCTGTGCCTCTCCACTCTTCCTCCAGACTCTAGGACCTTGATTGCCAAATGAAATGCTAAATTTACTTTCATCTGAAAAGAGGACTTTGGACCACTGAGTGACAGACCAGTTATTTTTCTCCTTAGCCCAGGTAAGACGCTTCTGAAGTTGCCTCTGGTTCAGGAGTGGCTTGACACGAGGAATGCGACAGTTGTAGCCCATTTACTGGATACGTCTGTGTGTGGTGGCTCTTGATGCACTGACTCCTGCCTCAGTCCACTCCTTGTGAAGCTCCCCCACATTTTTGAATGGCCTTTGCTTGACAATGCTCTCAAGGCTCCGGTTATCCCTGTTGCTTGTGCACCTTTTCCTACCACACTTCTTCCTTCCACTTGACTTTCCATGAATATGCTTGGATACAGCACTCTGTGAACAGCCAGCTTCTTTAGCAATGATCTTTTGAGGCTTTCCCTCCTTGTGGAGGGTGTTGATGACTGTCTTCTGCACAACTGTCGAGTCAGCAGTCTTCCCCATGATTGTGAAGCTTACTGAACTGGACTGAGAGACCATTTAAAGGCTCAGGAAACCTTTGCAGGTGTTTTGAGTTAGTTAGCATCAAGATTAAAACAAACACAGCCTTGACCTATTTCACTTTTTGTGTAATTAATCCATGATATATATGAATTTCACAATTGAATTATTGAAATTACTTAACTTTTCCACAATATTCTAATTTATTGAGCTGCACCTGTAAGCACCACAGAGACTTTAAGGTCATACGGTTGGGCTGAAGCTCCTCATGAAGCAAGTACTGTACTGCACCACCTTTTGGATTGATATGTGACCCCATACCCCTGGTTCAGTAGAGGACAGTAGAGTTGGGCACGACTCTGGCACTGTCATTCTTATCAGTGTGTGAATGACAATGTCATTGTCAATGTGAACAAATGTCAATGTCAATGCTAATAGGCCTACCAATGCTAATAGGCCTACCAATGCCAATAGGCCTACCAATGCCAATGTCAATGTCAATACTAATGTGAGTAGCAGACATACTCAGCTGTATAATATGACCGGTAGGCAGTAGAGGAAGTCTCCTGTATTAAAGCCACACATTACTCTGAGAGAAACACCATACTGACATGCCAGTCATGCCTCAATCACCACCTGTCCTCCGTCCTCACCTCTCCTTCTCTGCCAGGGCCTCCTGCTGCAGCCTGGCTCCTAGTGACCCTCCCTCACACTCCTCCTCGTCCTCCTCCATCTTCCTCATCATCATCCTCTCTCTCTCCAGAACCAGGCAGCGCTGGGACTCTTCCTCTGCCAGAGAGGCCATCTTCTCAGCCCTGCCCCGTGCTAGCTGGACCTCCTGACAACATCACAGCAGAGGAGGAGAGTGGTCATGTCAATAGTTTATTAACATTTAGTTAAGGAGGGTTGTTTACAACACAATGCGTCAGGATTGTGGAGGGGAGATGTGTACAGTATATTTACAATATTATTACTGGAGTACTGTATTGTGGGAGGAGTGGATACATGCAATCAGGATTGAGGAGTGTCAGTGTAATGTAACCACAGCATTTGAAAATGAGTGTGTGTATAAATGTATGCGTGTACCTCCTGCAGCAACTGGACCTTGGTCTCCAGGATCTCCTGCTGCCTCGCCTCACAGCGACGCTGCAGCTCCTCCTCATTCTGATTGGTCAGGCTCTCAGACGTCGACCTATCAGAGCACACGATCACAGTGATACAGCTTTAGTACCAGAAATATAAAACTCACAGCGCAGAATGAAAATTTCACATCCTGTACATAACATACTGTATGTTCATATAAAAATGATACATGCTTCTGTAGATGTCTGTACTGTTGTACTGCAGGGTATGTCGTTTGCTGTACCCTGTGTATTTTACTATTCCAAAGTTTAAAAGCTAACAACCATTCTCACTGGAGAGTGATAGTGTATTATATAATGTAATCCAGGGACTGAGGCTTGGTCCCTGCTCTCTACATTTATCTTGAATGCGTTGTGGTCCTCTGACAGTTCTCAGTATTACAGCGAGCATCCATTACTGCTCCTCACAGTACAGTTAGAGTTAGCCCAGGGCTACTGCTGCTCTCAAGAGACTGTTGCTCTAACTGCTTTTCCACTTTGGCAATCAGTCAGTCTTTTTATAACTCTAATGACAATCACAGAACTAACCTCTGTTTATTTATGAATCAGAGAGAGAGAGAGAGAGAGAGAGAGAGAGAGAGAGAGAGAGAGAGAGAGAGAGAGAGAGAGAGAGAGAGAGAGAGAGAGAGAGAGAGAGAGAGAGAGAACACCCCCTGTCCTAAAGGGACTGACCCTGTTCTGTAGCCATTCTCCCCCAGGGCTATAGTGTTGGAGAGATTTCACTGTGTCTTGACAAAGTACTTAATTGATTTATTAAGTAATTCATTATCTGTATACAGTGCTGATGAATAAAAATTGGTAAATAAAACTCCAATAAATTATGTTATGTTTGTGTGGAGGGATCACACCTACATAAACTGTAACTGTCATTTTGATAGTTTTTATTAAAAAATGTTCTGATTATAGAATATACCTATTCATTAATTGTACTGAGAAATCACTTTCCTATAACAGAGGAAAAGTCCTGCAAAAAGAAACAACCATTACTTCCAAAAAATATAACAGGTTGATGTTTCCCACAACCGTGTTGACCACCTTTAGATAGCACTAACTCAGACTAGAATAATCTTATCCATGTCCTCTATTTGAGGCCTTTACCTAAAATACTGTAAAACCCATAACACCTGTGAGACATAATGTTTAAAATATAAAAAGGACCCCAAGATACTAGAAGGTACACTGAAGGTGTGAGTGTTGTCAGAATGAAAGCTTATGTAGTTCCACTGGTGTTGCTGCTGTGTTTGTCTGGGTCACGGTCTCAGGGAGAGAGGGAGGGGGGGAATGAAGTTCACTATGAGAGCCAGAAGACTTCAGCGTTGACCGACCCACAGACAACCACCACCAAACCTGACATCATCTGGACTGAGCTGAAGGAGCTGAGAGGCATGGTGGTGGAACAGAGACTTTCTATAAGAGCCAGGTGGAGAACCTGAAGATATTGAGCGCAGGTCATTTGTGACAGTCATATTTTCATGTTATCAATTAAGTCTTATATTATTAGTAGCCTAAACCAACTTAGCTGTGAAAAGATACTGACTGAATGTTGTTCTAGCCATGGGGACCAGACTGACAAGCAGTGAGAGAGCGGTGGAGGAACTGAAGAGACAGAATGCAGGTGATAAGACAACGACATCACAACTTATAGACCTCAGTATGGCGTTACAATGATGTTCATTATAAATGTTTTACATGACTGTAATGAGAAGTCAACCCGAGGCACTAAACTATTGTACTGTGTTGTGTTTTGCTGGTTGCCTGGGAGACAGACATTTTGGCTGGTTATTTTGCCGTCGTTCAAGTTCACCAGAGTTCAAAGATGTGGCGCTAGTGTGGATCATAGATGTGCCAGAAAAAGGAATTAGAAGTAGGCCTACTACCTTTGGAAACTGTAAAAATGTGCTCCAGACCCCTACTTTGCCCTGATAATTGTCGCAGTATATTGAAATGTAAAAAGATAGATGCAATGGATAACAGAATAAGATATTTGCTTGATAAGTGCAATGACTAGTCCCAAGCAGTAGCTTTTAGTTCTTTATTCTTACCCATATTCACAGACAAACCAAAGGTGGCGTTCTTCACTGCTCTGACAGACAATATTCAACTTGGACCATTCAGCACTGAAACTACTCTGACCTACAGCAAAGTCATCACAAACATCAGCAAGGCTTACAACCACTTCACAGGTACAACATCCTTTGCATCCATTTAAGCTATATGATGACAGCTGAAGAAAAATGTACTTGTGAATATATACAGTACCCGTCAAAAGTTTGAACACACCTACTCATTCCATGGTTTTTCTTTATTTTTACTATTTTCTACATTGTAGAATAACAGTGAAGACATCAAAACTATGAAATAACACACATGGAATCATGTAGTAACCAAAGAAGTGGTAAACAAATAAAAATGTATTTTATGTTTCAGATTCTTCAAATAGCCACCCTTTGCCTTGATGACAGCTTTGCACACTCTTGGCATTCTCTCAACCAGCTCCACCTGGAATGCTTTTTCAACAGTCTTGAAGGAGTTCCCACATATGCTGAGCACTTGTTGGCTGCTTTTCCTTCACTCTCTGGTCCGACTCATCCCAAACCATCTCAATTGGGTTGAGGTCAAGGGATTGTGGAGGCCAGGTCATCTGATGCAGCACCCCATGACTCTCCTTCTTGGTAAAATAGCCCTTACACAGCCTGGAGGTGTGTAGTGTCCTTCTCCTGTTAAAAAACTAATAATAGTCCCACTAAGCCCAAACCAGATGGGATGGCGTATCGCTGCAGAATTCTGTGGTGAAAAGTGTGCCTTGAATTCTAAATAAATCACAGACAGTGTCACCAGCAAAGCATCCCCACACCATAACACCTCCTCCTCCATGCTTTACGGTGGGAAATTCACATGCAGAGATCATCCGCTCACCCACACCGCGTCTCACAAAGACATGGCGGTTGGAACCAGAAATCTCACATTTTGACTCCAGACCATGTCCATTGCTCGTGTTTCTTGGCCCAAGCAAGTCTCTTCTTCTTACAGTGCCTTGCAAAAGTATTCATCCCCTTTGGCTTTTTTCCTATTTTGTTGCATTACAACCTGTAATTTAAATTGATTTTTATTTGGATTTCATGTAATGGACATACACAAAATAGTCCAAACTGGTGATGTGAAATGAAAAATATAATTTATTTCTAAAAATTCGAAAAAATAAATAACAGAAAAGTGGTGCGTGCATATGTATTCACCCCCTTTACTATGAAGCCCCTAAATAAGATCTGGTGCAACCAATTACCTTCAGAAGTCACATAATTAGTTAAATAAAGTCCACCTGTGTGCAATCTAAGTGTCACATGATCTGTCACATGATCTCAGTATATATACACCTGTTCTGAAAGGCCCCAGAGTCTGCAACACCACTAAGCAAGGGGCACCACCAAGCAAGCGGCACCATGAAGACCAAGGAGCTCTCCAAACAGGTCAGGGACAAAGTTGTGGAGAAGTACAGATCAGGGTTGGGTTATAAAAAAATATCAGAAACTTTGAACATCCCACGGAGCACAATTAAATAAATTATTTTAAAAAATGAAAGAATATGGCACCACAACAAACCTGCCAAGAGAGGGCCACCCACCAACACTCACGGACCAGGCAAGGAGGGCATTCATCAGAGAGGCAACAAAGAGACCAAAGATAACCCTGAAGGAGCTGCAAAGCTCCACAGTGGAGATTGGAGTATCTGTCCATAGGACCACTTTAAGCCGTACACTCCACAGAGCTGGGCTTTACGGAAGAGTGGCCAGAAAAAAGCCATTGCTTAAAGAAAAAAATAAGCAAACACGTTTGGTGTTCGCCAAAAGGCATGTGGGAGACTCCCCAAACATATGGAAGAAGGTACTCTGGTCAGATGAGACTAAAATTGAGCTTTTTTGCCAACATGGAAAATGCTATGTCTGGCGCAAACCCAACACCTCTCATCACCCCGAGAACATAGTTATGCATGCTCAAGTTTTTTGTTTTTTTTGTGTTATTTGTTGTATGTTTCACAAACAAATATATTTTGCATCTTCAAAGTGGTAGGCATGTTGTATAAACCAAATGATACAAACCCCCCAAAATCAGTAAGGCAACAAAATAGGAGAAATGCCAAGGGGGGTGAATACTTATGCAAGCCACTGTATTGGTGTCCTTTAGTAGTGGTTTATTTGCAGCAATTCGACCTGCAATTTCTGAGGCTGGTAACTCTAATGAACTTATCCTCTGCAGCAGAGGTAACTCTGGGTCATCCTTTCCTGTGGCGGTCCTCATGAGAGCCAGTTCCATCATAACACTTGATGTTTTTTGCGACTGCACTTGAAGAAACTTTAAAAGTTATTGAAATGTTCCGCATTGACTGACCTTCATGTCTTAAAGTAATGATGGACTGTCGTTTCTCCTTGCTTATTTGAGCTGTTCTTGCCATAATATGGACTTGGTCTTTTACCAAATAGGGCTATCTTCTGTATACCAACCCTACCTTGTCACAACACAACTGATTGGCTCAAACGCATTAAAAAGGAAAGAAATTCCACAAATTAACTTTTAACAAGGCACACCTGTTAATTGATATGCATTCCAGATGACTACCTCATGAAGCTGGTTGAAAGAATGCCAAGAGTGTGCAAAGCTGGCATCAAGGCAAAAGGTGGCTATTTGAAGAATCTCAAATATAAAATATATTTTGATTTGTTTAACACTTTTTTGGTTACTACATGATTTCATATGTGTTATTTCATAGTTTTGATGTCTTCACTATTATTCTACAATGTAAAAAAAAAAAAAAAAAAAAAACCTTGAATGAGTAAGTGTGTCCAAACTTTTGACTGGTAGTGTAAATATGTATTTCCTGATGCAGGTATCTTCACAGCACCAGTAAGGGGAGTCTACTACTTCAGATACAGTTCTCTCTGTATCTTGACAAATACATATCCACAAATGGGTGTATTTTTGTATAAGAATGATCAGAGAATGGCATCCGCATATGAAGGGGACAATGATGGCATGTTTGCAAATGTATCTAATGCAGCTGTCCTGGAGTTAGAGGTGGGAGATGTGGTCTACCTGTGTCTCCCTGTAAACTACAGACTCTATGGTGGTACAGACAATAGGAGCACCTTCAGTGGCTTCCTGCTCTTCACCATTTAAATGATGATCTGATAAGCTCATCGGAGCTTCAGTGTGTCCATGAGAAACTACTATGTTTTTTCCTCCCACCAATAAAAACATTAACATAATTATTTGTTCCCAGACTGATTAATTAATGTAATTAAGTATGGAATAAGGTGTTGATTGATTGGTAAGTACTTCTATGAGAAGTTGTGTTACACTATTATTCTTGAATCTAACATTTAGCACGGTAAATAGAGAGAACTATATTCAAAACAAACGGACTGGTAAAAGAATACAACCATTAAGATGAATGAATTTTAATGAATTTTAGTAAAGTCAGTATGTCTAGAGTCAGATGATGAAGGAGGGAAGGTTCTACTTTAGGGTGAACCAAGCTTATAGAGGGAGATCTATGACAGGGTATAGAGCAGTGGTATTCAAAGTCGGTGTCACGACCCCTAGCGGGGTTCACCCAAATCCGAGTGGAAAAAATGCAGTTCCCGCTGAAAAAGTTGGAATACTACTGGTATAGAGTATGTTGTATCTGAGGAGATATATCTCTACCACTGAGACAGACAGCTGCTCTATTCACAGACAGGTGCTGGGGCTCAAATACTCCATGGCTCAGCAAAACAACCCAGAGACTACCCTTCTCTCCGTATCACCCTCTCCCTCTGTCTCTACCTCTCCTTCATTTTACCGACAGGCTACCCCCCTTCTCTCCCTCTCACTTCATCTCTCCCTCTCCCTCTCCCTTATCCCTTTTATCTTTAGTTCAACTATCCACAGAGGCCACTTCATACTCTTCAAAAGCATGTCAGAGCCCGGCCCTCCCCACCAGGCATTCCTCAGGGCTTTAAAGCTGTTGTTAGGTGAGTCTACAGTACATGACAGAGGGAGGGTTAGGAGGGGTTCATATAGGACCGGGACCCTCATGCCCTGAGGGCAGCTGTAGTGTGAAGAGTGAACAGCAGGAATCTATCTGAGGACCAGACTGGACAGTACAGGGGGGGTTTAATACCTCAGTCTGAATCTGGAGATCAACTGTAAAGTGAGGAGGCTGGACACTCCTAGTATCTGTCTGTGCAAGGACATGGTAGTTTACTCACAGGGCCTTGTCCAGAATCTCCTGTTTCTCTGTGAGTTCCTGCTTCAAGCTCTCCACCTCCACTTTCAACTCAATGTTCTGGAACACACAGAGAGAAACGTCACATCACAACAGTCTGCTAAATGGCATATTATTTATTATTATTATTATTAACAATATATCATAGAGAAACCATGAACTGTGCATATGTAATATATAATAAAACAATAATTGTGTAACTGTTCAATTCTGTTAAGAGGCATGAATTGACTCAGATTGGCTTCATAATACAGTATACAAAATGAATCTCCAAAAGTACACAACCCATATCTCAGTGATATGAGAGTGAAGCAGGTTTATAAATAGCAGAGAGGGATATGAGCACCTGCTAGTTCAGTCTCCCCAGCCACCCATCCCTCCCCCAGCCACCTATCTAACACCCTCCCCTCTCTTCCCCCCACCGCCCCCAGCCCATAGCAACAGGGACAGTTATAACCCCAGGTACTGGAGCAGGGCAGCAACAGCCTGTTAATGGCTATGGGAACACTCATGTGGCTTGTTAGATATACAGTATGATATAGAACTCATAACAAAGACATGTTGAATTGCTAGCCTGTTACTCTGTAAACCATGTGTGCATACCTACACATACACTGCATGTATGGACATTGACACACACACACACACACGCACAAAGCCGCGCACACATGCACAATCTCACAAACACACACACACACTGCCCACACACACACGACGAATGCATGCACGCACACAAGCATCATAAACACACACGCACACACACAATGTCCCTCCGCATTCCTGCTACAGTATCCTGGGGCCGGGATTCCTCCAGCTAACTTTATTATTTAGGTTAGTAGGGAATGGGCCTATAATTATTACTGGGCCAAATGAGGTCAGTCCAATAAGGGCAGAATCATGTGAGTCTCGACATTTCTGGACTACTGTCTCTGTTCTGTCAATATTACTGGACTACTGTTTCTGTTCTGTCAATATTACTGGACTACTGTCTCTGTTCTGTCAATATTACTGGACTACTGTCTCTGTTCTGTCAATATTACTGGACTACTGTCTCTATTCTCTCAATATTACTGGACTACTGTCTCTGTTCTGTCAATATTACTGGACTACTGTCTCTGTTCTGTCAATATTACTGGACTACTGTCTCTGTTCTGTCAATATTACTGGACTGACTACTACTGTCTCTGTTCTGTCAACATTGTTAATCAGGAGGTGCACGAAGTTAACTGCACATACTTTGCAGCCATGGCATTTAGAAGGAGCAAAACAAACGTTACAATCAGATGTTTTCATCTGATTTGATTATATTGGTATTGGTCATGGCTTGTCTGGACACAAAACATTGTTGTACAGTCGCTCTGTCGGTCCTTAATTGTTGCTCTGCACTTCATAGAAATAAGTCCCTGGATTACAAGGAGATCATCCATTGATGATATCGTTATAATATGATCATGATAACCTTTATTTCTATGCTGTGGATAACAAGATGAAGGCGATTAACCTTCATCCTCTACTGAGGGAGCTGATGGAGGGATGATCTTTATGCTTCAAAGGTAATATCAAAGTTGAATATGAATGAAGTAAACATCTAGTTAGCCAACACAGTGGATTATCACCGACCCAGTGGTTTATTACAGCATCTGTAGGTGTCTAGTAGCCTGGTCCCAGATCTGTTTGTGCAGTCTTGCCAACTCCATTGCATTGATTTTGATTTGATGATGACAGCAGTGGAGTTGGCAAGACAGCACAAACAGATCTGGGACCAGGCTAGGTGTCTAAGGCTGCAGTCAGAGAAAGTCACACAGAAAGCTGATCTGCTAGTCTCACTGCAGCAGATATGCTACAGGTATAAAGGCATAAACTGTTCATAGAGTAAATGATCGCCTATCATATACTGTACCTGATTTGACTGTAGCCTGCAGTAATGTCTAAAATGTAAATGTAAATGTAATGTCAGAGGGGTGGATATAGAAAGCTGATATCTGTTTGAAACTCTGAGGTGTTCACTTGGGGGTCTCTGATTGGTGGCGTCGAAGGGATTTTCTCAAATACTATTGGCCCACTGCCCCCAGGCCAGACAGCAGCTGCTGGGGTATCACCTTTGCCACAACGACCGGTCTCAACCAGTCTTAACCAGTCAGCTTTTTAAAGGCAGGTGGGCAGGTCTGTTTTTCAAAATAAATATACAGTATAACTTCGGGCTCATGTGATCTAATGGAAGACATTGCATTGTTCACACTAGTTATCACGTTCCAGGTATTATTATATTTTACTGCAGTGGGCTAAATCAGGGTCACACAGAGTGTTACTTGGTAGTCTTAAACAAATCTACTTTAAACAAAAGTATACACCTCACACACATGGTTATGGGCTTTAAAAAAAGAAGACACCTTATACCATGTCAGATATAGAGTTGAAATGTATTTCACAGAAGACTGAAATATAGCAAAACTGTTTGACATAGAAACACTGGATTTTCGGCGGTTTTTTTTAATATGAATAACATTCCACTGATGAGGCCACTAGAGGGCAATTTGGTCATTTGACTGCAGGAAAGCGGTTTACAAATTCTCTTTATATTAGCTCTTGCTCTGGGTTTACTCTACTATCTCTGAGCTCAGATCAGTCTCTAAGGACAGGGCAGTGTGATTGGCAGCTGCAGTTAACACTCAGAAACAGGTCTGAGACCTGCTGTCAGGTATCGTGATCATCACTGGCTGGGAGCTGCAGCATAAACAGTCAACAGGAAGAGAGCTTGAAACTACAGTATGTACTGTAAACAAGCATAGGAGATACACTGGGCCATGATTACTGTATTCATTCATTCATTCATTCAATTGCGTGACTTAGCATGACTCTTTCATCATCTGGAGCTAAATAAGCATTTTCATGTATGATGAACCCAGACCACACAGCATAGACCTTCACCCAAAACTATCTCACCCTCTCTCTCTGTCACACACACACACAACACACACACACACACACACACACACACACACACACACACACACACACACACACACACACACACACACACACACACTGCAGCAGCAGCACATTAAATAGCAACACTGCATATGAAATTGTAAAATAGCAACAAATGGCTATTCTCCCCATGAAGCTCCCATCCCCTGCCCCTGCAACCCCCTCCTCTGTCTCTCTTGAGACTCACCCTCTTGTGGACATCGTGGCTGCTCCTACCCCCTCTCCTCCACCCCTCATTGCCCCAGTGAGACTCACCCTCTTGTGGACATCGTGGCTGCTGTCCTCGTACTTCTGCTGGATCCTCTCCTCCAGGAAGTAGATTCTCAGCTTCAGGCTGAAGTTCTCCTTCTTCAGGTCGTTCAGGTGCTGAGAAATAGTGCGGTAACCACGGAAACTGTTAGACATGGTGACAGGTTTTTCACAGGGGGCAACAGACCCCCCCATTCAGTCCCGCATCCTAACTAAAGCAACACTGAATAAAAACGTAATAACATGAACAAAGACCATTTCAAATCTATCAGTAGAACAGTCATTACTGTCTAACGGTCAACAACACTAACGGTCAACTATGAAGTGACAGTCAAACTCAGAGAGGAGAGCTGCCCCCTCGTTTTCGACATGGAAGGGGGGGGGGCTGGGGGTGGCATTGGCATTGGCAGTGGCAGTGGGGGGTTGGGGGTGTTGGAGGAGGAGTGGGGAGGGGTGTTAAAGAGTTGTGTCTTAGTTTCTTTTTTTAACACTGGGAAGTTATCCCAGGAATCTGACACAGGCCGGAGAGAATGGCTCAGACAGACCACAGGCAGTGCTGTTCTGCTGCTGTAGCTGATAGGTAATGCATACTGTATGTCACTTGACTTTGTGCAGTAGCCTTCAATTTGATCCCTTAGTGATTTGGAGGCCATCCACCCAGGAGAGGACTAAGTGATTTGGCAGAGGCCAGTCTGAGACACAAAACACCTAAACAAGTTGAACTGGAACCAGAAATGCTGAGACAACACTGTTAGTTCATGTATATCTAGAGTGAAGCATATGAGATACGAATGTCAACATTTGACAACCAGGAAGTTACTAGACGCTATCTGACCTGAAGGGGGTGCTATAGCTCCACTCTCCTGCCCTGTTCACATGAGTTAGTGGAAACACTACACTCTGAACCCCGGAATGCTGCACTGATCCAGGGATATTTTTAGGAGCTATAACGCTCTGGCTGTCACTGTGGAATTCCAGAGTAGCGCTGTCCTGTGGGCCGTGAGGGGTAGAAGGGTAGTGGAAGTGAGGGAAAGACACTAAAACAGACTGACACACACACACACACACGCACACACGCACACACACACACACACACACACACACACACACACACACACACACACACACACACACACACACGAGTGCACACACACACACACACACACACACATGAGTGCACACACACACACACCAATGAGAGGTGTATGAAGAGTAGACCATACAAACAGTAAGTAAACAAGACTGCAATGGCTAGGCCAGGCCAGCGACTGAGTGGCTGAGACACAAACAGGTCAGAGAACGATCATCATCTGTGACAACACTGTATTCTATCATATAGGTTACAGCAGAGCTGTAGGGAGAGAACCCTAGTCCAGTCCACCCATTACAATCAATACAATACATTTAATCCATCACAATGTATAGGCTATAGCAGAGCTGGAGAGAACACCAGAACACCCATCACCCATTACAACCCAATTGGAGCTCATTCAGAAGAGATCATTGAATGTAACCAAACCAGATGCATGGAAAATGAAACCATCCCTATTCTATCAATGTACTTTCCCTTTCTGACGACTGCTCATAGTCTAGTGACTGTACTACATGGGATAGAGCACATCCAGACATTTTCGGGAGTCCCGTACCAACTTTTAAATTGTACCCCACTGTTTTTTATTATTGGGGTGTATCTAAGCATCCATTATTACAATCAGACTGGATTAAAGCCGTCCAGATAAATATCTGAGTAGTGAAAGGCTCCTACGTCACACCAGCCACATCTCATAGACATTTTCCAGCTGTGACTTCCCTCCCTCGTCAAGCAGAGCTGAGCCGCGTCCCGTTCTCAACCCCCCAACCCCTTAATTTGCATTTCCCATAGACCGCTATTGTGTTTCCATGGTGCCCCTTGTCGAAGGTAGTCAAAACAGTTTCCTAACCCCTTCCTCCATGTGTCAGAAGCAGTTTGGGGAACGAAAGTCAGATAGGAGAGAGGCAGGAGGCTGTCTTCCACCTAACCAACCGCCATTAATAAGAGGCCAATTATGCCAGCTAGATAGATCAGTCTCTGATGGAGCCTGGACCATAGGGCTGCCTCAGTCTCTGACAGGGCCTGGACCATAGGGCTGCCTCAGTCTCTGACGGGGCCTGAACCATAGGGCTGCCTCAGTCTCTGACAGGGCCTGGACCATAGGGCTGCCTCAGTCTCTGACAGGGCCTGGACCATAGGGCTGCCTCAGTCTCTGACAGGGCCTGGACCATAGGGTTAATAGGGATACTCTACTCTTCACAGGAGAGACCTAGGGTCACAATGCAGCTATGATATTTGCATATGGTTCTTTATTTAGAACGTTGTTTTCAAACTAAATGTGCAACAAGAGACCAGAAAATAACCACAAGGAAAACTGTGAAGGAACGAGAGGTACTGGCCTCCTGTAGCTCAGTTGGTAGAGCATGGCGCTTGCAACGCCAGGGTTGTGGGTTCGATTCCCACGGGGGCCAGTATGAAAAATGTATGCACTAACTAAAACTGTAAGTCGCTCTGGATAAGAGCATCTGCTAAAATGACTAAAATTAAAAAAAAAAAAATGTAAAGGAAAGGATCTTAGAGGAAGTACAGTTGTGTGGTGTGAGTTGAGAGCCTATGGCTGTAAGTCAGCTTGCCATATAAAACTAGCGCTAGTTGAGTTTGTCCATGGAAAGGTGTCAGAAGGTCCCTGTCGATAAGGCCAACACTGAGTAGAATGACACAACCACCCAAATGGGAACCAAGTAGAGTAGATCACACAGCACTGGACGAGAAGATACTGAGGTTACAGGCACTTTTCACTCCAAATCCTCATCATTAAATTAGTTATACAGTCTGAGCTTCAAGTTCCTTGGTGTCCACATCACCAACAAACTATCATGGTCCAAACACACCAAGACAGTCGTGAAGAGGGCACGACAAAGCCAATTCCCCCTCAGGAGACTGAAAAGATTTGGCATGGGTCCTCAGATCCTCAAAAAGTTCTACAGCTGCACCTTCGAGAGCATCCTGACTGGTTGCATCACCGCCTGGTATGGCAACTGCTCGGCCTCCGTCCGCAAGGTACTACAGAGGGTAGTGCGTACGGCCCAGTACATCACTGGGGCCAAGCTTCCTGCCATCCAGGACCTCTATACCTGGCGGTGTCAGAGGAAGGCCCTAAAAATTATCAAAGACTCCAGCCACCCTAGTCATAGACTGTTCTCTCTGCAAGCGGTACCGGAGCGCCAAGTCTAGGTCCAAAAGGCTTCTTAACAGCTTCTACCCCCAAGCCATAAGACTCCTGAACAGCTAATCATGGCTATCTAGACTATTTGCATTGCACTTTAACTCTACCCACATGTACATATTACCTCGACTAACCTGTGCCCCCGCACATTGACTCTGTACCGGTACCCCCTGTATATAGCCTCCCTACTGTTATTACATCAACTAACATATTGACTCTGTACCGGTACCCCCTGTATATAATATGTATATAGCCTCCCTACTGTTATTACATTGACTAACACATTGACTCTGTACCGGTACCCCCTGTATATAATATGTATATAGCCTCCCTACTGTTATTACATAGACTAACACATTGACTCTGTACCGGTACCCCCTGTATATAGCCTCACTACTGTTATTACATCAACTAACATATTGACTCTGTACCGGTACCCCCTGTATATAGCCTCCCTACTGTTATTACATAGACTAACACATTGACTCTGTACCGGTACCCCCTGTATATAATATGTATATAGCCTCCCTACTGTTATTACATTGACTAACACATTGACTCTGTACCGGTACCCCCTGTATATAGCCTCCCTACTGTTATTACATAGACTAACACATTGACTCTGTACCGGTACCCCCTGTATATAATATGTATATAGCCTCCCTACTGTTATTACATTGACTAACACATTGACTCTGTACCGGTACCCCCTGTATATAGCCTCCCTACTGTTATTACATAGACTAACACATTGACTCTGTACCGGTACCCCCTGTATATAGCCTCCCTACTGTTATTACATAGACTAACACATTGACTCTGTACCGTACCCCTCTGTATATAGCCTCCCTACTGTTATTACATTGACTAACACATTGACTCTGTACGGTACCCCCTGTATATAGCCTCCCTACTGTTATTACATAGACTAACACATTGACTCTGTACCGGTACCCCCTGTATATAGCCTCCCTACTGTTATTACATAGACTAACACATTGACTCTGTACCGGTACCCCCTGTATATAGCCTCCCTACTGTTATTACATAGACTAACACATTGACTCTGTACCGGTACCCCCTGTATATAATATGTATATAGCCTCCCTACTGTTATTACATTGACTAACACATTGACTCTGTACCGGTACCCCCTGTATATAATATGTATATAGCCTCCCTACTGTTATTTTATTTTACTGCTGCTCTTTAGTTATTATTATTATTATTTATTTATTTTTACTTATCTATTTTTTACTTAACACTTTTTATTCATCTTAAACCTGCATTGTTGGTTAAGGGCTTGTAAGGAAGCATTTCACTGTGCGCATGTGGCAAATAAAAGTTGATTTGATTTGATTTGATGGGGACTTTTCCAAACTGCCAATATACTGTATCTGCAATAATATACATAGGGCTACTGTATTCACACTATAAATAAATAGTAAATAATAATACATAATAAATTATCAAATGGAAAAAGGCCATGTGTGCTACTGTTCTCATACTGTTAGTAAAAACAGCAATATTTAACAACCATTTAAAATACTCTAATTATTTTTATGGGGCAGCGCTTCTGTTTATTTAAAATTGTCCAATCTCATAATTATTACTGCTTACACCGCACGCTCCATAATTATGCATATAAAAATTGGGCAGACAATCATAAAATGCCACTGTTTGGAGCCTATTTACAAGGGAAATAAATTAAGCAGAAAATGTTCTGTTTCGCTGTATCCAGGGAAACAAATGCCAAAGCAACCGTACTGGCTTTTACTGCGATGTGATGCAATGTAAAGTAATGTAATGTAAAGTCATGTCATGTATGAGTCTTTTCAAAGTATGCTTGAATAGGTGCAGCACAGACAAGAGTCCCCGGATATCTTTGAATAGAGCTAATTAACTTAAAAGTGTGGCATAATGAATCATATATAAAAAAAAATTTAAACAGTCCCTGAACTCTGAATCTGTAACCCCAATGCAACACAATATGAGCATATCTTTACGGGCTATACGTAAATAAAATCCATTATTAATCCATTACCAGATAGAACAAACACTTATTCGCTGCCTCGGTCTGTCAGTCGACTTTTGTTGCCATGGTAACACGAGGAAGTCACAGAGAGGGTGATATCCCTTCTACTTCTTCCCCTCTCTCATCAAGCAGCATGCTCCCTCCCTCTCTTTTGCTTTCTCTTCCCCCTTCTCTTCATCTCGCCCTCTCTCCTTCCATCTCTCTGTTTCTCTGTTAAATCCATCCCAGATGTGGTGGCAGAGCATGGTGCCAGTGGTATGTGAGTGGAGGATGGAGTAGTGTAATGGGGGTGGGGCTCTCTCCCTCTGCCAGCTTCCCATCAGGGGTACGTACGCTGGTACTGAGGGAGGGAGAGGGGGTGGGTGGTGGATGGGTGGTGGAGGATCACTTTCCAGCCTGCCTGCCAACCCCACTGCACTCCAGAAAGAACCCTTATGGCACATCAACCCCCCTGGTCCCAACCACGGCCAGAAAAACAGACCCAACACTGACTAACCTATACGCTGCCCGTAACCCCTAGCACACAACACTTATAGCCATCCAGAAACATACACACACTCACACACATAAACGCATGCAAAATGCACACACATATAATAATATAGTATAATATGCCATTTAGCAGACGCTTTTATCCAAAGCGACATACAGTCATGTGCGCATACATTTTTACATGCACACACACTTTACATTACTTTCCCACACACCCCTATCCCGTACCCCTGCCTCTCCACAGGCCTTCTCAAACGGCCCACACCCTTGCTGACTGCCTGCCTGCCTACGCTCCACGGGGCCTGGACGGGGGCAGAACCCAGCAGTGCAGGATAAAGAGCAGGTCACACGCTAGGTCTTAGCGAGCCGTCGCCCCTGGCGGCAGTGTTTGGTTACAGGCGTCGCTGTGTTTCCATGGGTACTTACAGTACTTCTACGCCTGTTGTTTTGAGCTTAATGATGCCAAGTGAGAAGGAGACATAAAATAAAACAGGATTTATACAAATATAAAAAGTAAGACACAAACACTTGGTATGGCTATGTGGTCAGGCTAGGCCTGTAGTCTGTAGTTCATACATCCAGAGACTGACTCTGGGTTGAAGAGGCTATTGGCTGCTCTGGGTTAAAGAGGCTATTGGCTGCTCTGGGTTGAAGAGGCTATTGCCTGCTCTGGGTTGAAGAGGCTATTGCCTGCTCTGGGTTGAAGAGGCTATTGGCTGCTCTGGGTTAAAGAGGCTATTGGCTGCTCTGGGTTGAAGAGGCTATTGCCTGCTCTGGGTTGAAGAGGCTATTGGCTGCTCTGGGTTGAAGAGGCTATTGCCTGCTCTGGGTTGAAGAGGCTATTGCCTGCTCTGGGTTGAAGAGGCTATTGCCTGCTCTGGGTTGAAGAGGCTATTGCCTGCTCTGGGTTGAAGAGGCTATTGACCTTTGAAATTACTGCGCCTCTCTCAGTATTACACACACAGCTGATGTCATGTATTTTGTGGGGAACAGAGTAATAAATAGCGTAAGCAATGCAGGGCAGCCTGGTCTCACAGCGTCTTGTCTCCAGCTGTATACTGGTCTACTGGGTGTAATCAATGAGAGGAGACGTTCACCTCTCTGTCGACGCCACATTAACCTCATGCTTTATATATCAACCCCCCCCCCCCGCTAGATACTGGAAGGTGTATTCTCGCCAGGTGGAACTCAAACGTCCCAGACCGTACCATTTACTGGACGGGTGACTTTATAAACTGGAACCAAATCCGGACTCTTGGAGCATTCTTTGGCCCGGGATCAGAAGCTCCAACGCCGGTCTTCCTGACCTAGACTGTCTGTGTTACCTGACCCCCGGAAGTGAGCCTTTCCCAGTGCAAACTGTGACGGATGGCCCCTGGCCTGGAGCTCTGGTCGATAGTGCAGTGATACTCCCAGAGAGGGCAGCAGGGCCCTGACTCAGGAGGCTCCTGGGGCTAACACTACTGCTGCTGCTGGGGCTGCTGGGTAGGGACTAGGGAGGAAAGGAACCCTGTCAGCTCAGCTCTGGGCCAATGGACCCTGCCTTTGTGCATTTGTCTGTATTTCTGGCTTTACTTCGTCTTCTTGCGAATTTTGAAGGTAGACGTACTTCTCAGAATTTCTATTTCTCAAAAATGTATTTGCTTGTCACACGATTAGATGGACGAAAGAGACAAAGAACGTATGAGAGAGATACTTTTGTGTCTGTGCCTGTGTATGAGAAGATGAGAGAGAGAGAGAGAGAGAGAGAGAGAGAGAGTGAGAGGAGTGAGAGTGAGAGTGAGAGAGAGAGAGTGTGAGAGAGAGAGAGAGAGAGAGAGAGAGAGAGAGAGAGAGAGAGAGAGAGAGAGAGAGAGAGAGAGAGAGAGAGAGAGAAGAGAGGAGAGAGAGAGAGAGAGAGAGAGAGAGAGAGAGAGAGAGAGAGAGAGAGAGAGAGAGAAGAGAGAAGGAGAGAAGGAGAGAGAGAGGAGAGAAGGAGAGAGAGAGAGAGAGAGAGAGAAGAGAGAAGGAGAGAGAGAGAAGGAGAGAAGGAGAGAGAGAGAGGAGAGAGAGAGAGAGAGAGAGAGAGAGAGAGAGAGAGAGAGAGAGAGAGAGACTAAGCACCACTCTCCATGCCATTAAGTCTTGTTGCACCAGCTGGGGTTGAGGATCCAAGTGGGGAGGATATGGAGAGATGGGGAGGAGGAGGCGATGGCGAGGAGGAGATGGGAGGAAGATATGGGGGAGGAGGAGATGGGAGGAAGATATGGGGGAGATGGGGAAGAGGAGATGGGGAGGAGGAGATAGGGAGGAGGGGATGGGGAGGAGGAGATGGGGGAGGCGGAGATGGGGGAGGAGGAGATGGGGGGAGGAGGAGATGGGGGGAGGAGGAGATGTGGGAGGAGGAGATGGGGAGGAGGAGATGGGGGAGGAGGAGATGGGGAGGAGGAGATGGGGGAGGAGGAGATGGGGAGGAGGAGATGGGGAGGAGGAGATGGGGGAGGAGGCGCAGCGCAGGCGAGGGGGAGGGATTGGGCAGACGAGGGGGATATGTTACCTTCATCATAGTCTCACTTGCAGAACAGAAGGATGACATCAGTGTACTTAAGGAGACGTTAAAGACCACATCTTCAATCATACAGACTCCTCCACTCACTCATCCTCCACTCAAACATCCTCCACTCGATCAGCCTCCCCAAACATCCTCCCCAATCATCCTCCACTCAATCATCCTCCCCATACACAGCCATGCATCATCTGTCATCATCTGAGGTAAGAAACCAAATAGATCAATGGCTCTCTAATGTCCTAGTTCAACAATCCCCTCAAAGTAATTTTGGCTGTAGACACGATGCAACTGGGAGTGATTAGGGAGCCATTTTGGGTCGGTTATCCAGGTGAAACCATCATGACTTAATTTTTGGCAGTAGGAGTTCCTTTTCATTTCACCTTCTATTCTCTCTTTCTCTGCCAGAACACAGATCACAACAGTAAAAAGGCAGAATAAAAATACATACATTACCCCAAACCTCCACTTCCAACCTATCTGACAGCCTTCATCACGCCCACACATAGGCATCTATACTATATATATGAATCAGAGGAGATGAAACACTTTCACCTCCACCCCCACCCATCTCTCTCCTGCGGCTCCAATCAGTAGCTTCCTGTGTGGGTCTCAGTACACACATTAACCAGAGCATCAGGGTCTCGGTGTCCTCCTGACCCACCGCCTCCACACACCTCACCCCAGCTCCCCTCACTCTCCACTGGGAAGCAGGATCAGAGAGAGGGGGTGGAGAGAGACAAAGACATTAGGAGAAGTTGGGGTACAGAGGGTGAGAGAGAGAGAAAGAGAGAGAGAGGGAGAAAGAGAGAGGGATGGATGGATGGAGAACGAGAGCACAACAGATGACTCAATGAATATCCCTCTTAAAAGAGAGAGAGAGGATGAGCGAACCATCTTTAGTTACCTGCTGCTGCTGTGCTGTTTGCTGACTGTTGGCTGTCTGATTGGCTGTGCTGTTTGCTGACTGTTGGCTGTCTGATTGGCTGTGCTGTTTGCTGACTGTTGGCTGTCTGATTGGCTGTGCTGTTTGCTGACTGTTGGCTGTCTGATTGGCTGTGCTGTTTGCTGACTGTTGGCTGTCTGATTGGCTGTGCTGTTTGCTGACTGTTGGCTGTCTGATTGGCTGTGCTGTTTGCTGACTGTTGGCTGTCTGATTGGCTGTGCTGTTTGCTGACTGTTGGCTGTCTGATTGGCTGTGCTGTTTGCTGACTGTTGGCTGTCTGATTGGAAAAGGCTTGGTTTCTGCTGGAGCGTCAAGAAATGATCCCACTAAGCTCCTCTTTCACTAGGACTGAGGGTTGAAAGTGGATGGCCATAATAACAAGGTGAATCAAAAACATACACACTAACAAATACACACACAGACACACACAGTCACACAAACACCACACACTCCACATCCTTACACTACTATCTCTGTTTATTTCTACATACAGCTGTACACACCATCATCTTTCAGACTAGAGAAATCAATAGCTGCTCTAATTGATGAGAGTTTATCTACACACTCAGTCTTCCAACTAAATACTTTCCATGAGTTTGTGTAAGCAACCATAAACACATTGCAGGTAATCATAAAAGCATGCATTTCATGTAATGGGGAAAGGTCTGCTTTGTGGGAAAGCGCTGCTGTTCCCAGAGCATTATTTCCCAGAGTACATCTGTCTCTGGTTCTGTGTGTTTATGGAGGGTCTAAATGATGGTATCGAGTTCTCTCCCACCCAAACCACAGCCAACTGTCATGAACCCTCTCCACCGGCCGCTTTTGTCTCTCGCAGACGTGTAACCCAATCTTTCCCAGAGTTTCTCTCTCTTCGCTCAAATTCACTTTGGACGAACAGGGAGAGCAGTTTTGATAAAACAAACATCAACTGGGGGAACAAAGCGAAAGCGAGGGAGGAAACATCGTCGGAGGAACAGTTTTGTGAATGAAGCCCAGCTGAAACAGAACAGAGAGGAATGGGGTACCAGGGCCATAAACCTCAAAATGTGCATGTGTGTGTGTGTGTGTGTGTGTGTGTGTGTGTGTGTGTGTGTGTGTGTGTGTGTGTGTGTGTGTGTGTGTGTGTGTGTGTGTGTGTGTGTGTGTGTCTGTGTGTGTCTGTGTGTGAGTCTGTGTGCGTGTGTGTGTGCACGCGTACGAATGTGGCCATTACATACACAAACCAACTAAAATCTGTGCTTCTCACTGAAAAGCGCAGTTCCCAATATATCCAAGAGATGGCAACAGGAGAGATGTAGTATGGTGGTATGGTGGTAAACTGTTGGTGGTATACTGGCTGTGTGGTGGTATGGTGGTGTTATGGTGGTATGGTGGTATGGTGGTGGTATGGTGGTATACTAGTGGTATGGTGGTATGGTGGTGGTATACTGGTGGTATGGTGGTATACTAGTGGTATGGTGGTATGGTGGTGGTATACTGGTGGTATGGTGGTATACTAGTGGTATGGTGGTGGTATGGTGGTGGTATACTGGTGGTATGGTGGTATACTAGTGGTATGGTGGTGGTATGGTGGTATACTAGTGGTATGGTGGTATGGTGGTGGTATACTGGTGGTATGGTGGTATACTAGTGGTATGGTGGTATACTAGTGGTATGGTGGTATGGTGGTGGTATACTGGTGGTATGGTGGTATACTAGTGGTATGGTGGTGGTATACTGGTGGTATGGTGGTATACTAGTGGTATGGTGGTGGTATACTGGGGTGTGGTGATAGGGTGGTGGTATGGTGGTATACTGGTGGTATGATGGTATGGTGGTGGTATAGTGGTATAGTGGTATACTAGTGGTATAAATAATAATAAGCCATTTAGCAGACGCTTTTATCCAAAGCGACTTACAGTCATGCGTGCATACATTTTTGTGTATGGGTGGTCCCGGGGATCGAACCCACTACCTTGGCGTTACAAGCGCCGTGCTCTACCAGCTGAGCTACAGAGGTATGGTGGTGGTATAGTGGTATACTAGTGGTATGGTGGTGGTATGCACTAAATAAAGCACTAAATAAACTTCAGTTAGTGCTAAATACGGCTGCTAGAATCCTGACTAGAACCAAGAAATTTGATCATATTACTCCAGTGCTAGCTTCCCCTACACTGGCTTCCCTGTTAAGGCAAGGGCTGATTTCAAGGTTTTACTGTTAACTCATAAAGCGTTACATGGGCTTGCTCCTACCTATCTTTCCGAGTTGGTCCTGCCAGTACATACCAATACGTGACGCTACGGTCACAAGACGAGGCCTCCTAATTGTCCCTAGAATTTCTAAGCAAACAGCGGGAGGCAGGGCTTTCTCCTATAGATCTCCATTTTTATGGAACAGTCTGCCTACCCATGTGAGAGACGCAGACTCGGTCTCAACCCTTTGAAGTCTTTACTGAAGACTTATCTCTTCAGTAGGTCAATGATTGAGTGTAGTCTGGCCCAGGAGTGTGAAGGTGAACGGAAAGGCTGGAGCAACGAACAGCCCTTGCTGTCTCTGCCGGGCCGGTTCCCCTCTCCACTGGGGTTCTCTGCCTCTAACCCTGTTGCAGGGGCTGAGTCACTGGCTTGCTGGTGCTCTTTCATGCCGTCCCTGGGAGGGGTGCGTCACTTGAGTGGGTTGAGTTACTGACGTGATCTTCCTGTCTGGGTTGGCGCCCCCCCCTTGGTTTGTGCTGTGGTGGAGACCTCTGTGGGCTATACTCGGCCTTGTCTCAGGATTGTAAGTTGGTGGTTGGGGATATCCTCTAGTGGTGCGGGGGGCTGTGCTTTGGGCGGAGTGGGTGGGGTTATATCCTTCCTGTTTGGCCCTGTCCGGGGTTTCTTCGGATGGGGCCACAGTGTCTCCGGACCGCTCCTGTCTCAGCCTCCAGTATTTATGCTGCAGTAGTTTATGTGTCGGGGGCTGGGGTTAGTTGGTTATACCTGGAGTACTTCTCCTGTCTTATCCAGTGTCCTGTGTGAATTTAAGTATGCTCTCTCTAATTCTCTCGTTCTCTCTTTCTCTCTGAGAACCTGAGCCCTAGGACCATACGTCAGGACTACCGGGCATGATGACACCTTGCTGTCCCCAGTCCGCCTGGCCTTGCTGCTATTCCAGTTTCAACTGTTCTGCCTGCGGCTACGAAACCCCTACCTGTCCCAGACCTGCTGTTTTCAACTCTTTAATGATCGGCTATGAAAAGCCAACTGAGAGACCTGAGCCCTAGGACCATACGTCGGGACTACCGGCCGTGGTGACTCCTTGCTGTCCCCAGTCCGCCTGGCCTTGCTGCTATTCCAGTTTCAACTGTTCTGCCTGCGGTTATGGAACCCCTACCTGTCCCAGACCTGCTGTTTTCAACTCTTAATGATCGGCTATGAAAAGCCAACTGAGATTTATTCCTGATTATTATTTGACCATGCTTGTCACTTATGAACATTTTTGAACATCTTGGCATGGTTCTGTTATAATCTCCACCCGGCACAGCCAGAAGAGGACTGGCCACCCCTCATAGCCTGGTTCCTCTCTAGGGTTTCTTCCTAGGCTTTCGCCTTTCTAGGAGTTTTTCCTAGCCACCGTGCTTCTACACCTGCATTACTAGCTGTTTGGGGTTTTAGGCTGGGTTTCTGTACAGCACTTCGAGATATTAGCTGATGTAAGAAGGGCTATATAAAATAAAATTGATTGATTGATTGATTGTATGGTGGTGGTATAGTGGTATACTAGTGGTATGGTGGTTGTATGATTGTATGATGGTGGTATGGTGAGATGGTGGTGATATAGTGGTGTACTAGTGGTATGGTGGTATGGTGGTGGTATGGTGGTGTACTAGTGGTATGGTGGTGATATGGTGGTACGGTGGTGGTATGGTGGTATGGTGGTGGTATAGTGGTATACTAGTGGTATGGTGGTATGGTGGTGGCATGGTGGTATGGTGGTGGTATGGTGGTATGGTGGTGGTATGGTTGTATGGTGGTATGGTGGTATGGTGGTATACTGGTGGGTACTACAGTGTTACCACTGTAATTAGGGTGGCAAACAAACCCATTTATGCTGTTAACACCTTCTCTGATCAACATGCTTGTCTAATGAGACAGGAGGGTTGTAATGTAAAATATTTAAACCCATGAAGAGTCTGGCTGAACTTGGATCGTAACTAGTTACCACAGCCACAAAGTGAATTAGGGCTAAACCCCGCCTATTTCTACAATTTATCTGCCTAAAATCAGATTTTAAACTTATGCTTAACCCTTACCTTAAATTAAGACCAAAAAGCAAATGTTTGTTTTTATGAATGTTTTACAATATAGCCAATTTTGACTTTGTGGCTGTGGCAACCCTGAACTTGACCCCAGCGGTGTCTGAAATGGATGGGCTGTATGTATCCATGTGTAAGATACTGTGCACTTTGCAGAGTATGCAATGTAATGTATGTACAGGCCTAGTAGTATAACACAGATGGATGGATGGATGGATGGATGGATGGATGGATGGATGGATGGATGGATGGATGGATGGATGGATGGATGGATGGAAGGATGGATGGATGGATGGATGGATGGAAGGAAGGAAGGAAGGGAAGGAAGAAGAAAGGAAGGAAGGAAGGAAGGAAGGAAGGAAGGAAGGAAGGAAGGAAGGAAGGAAGGAAGGAAGGAAGGATGGATGGATGGAAGGATGGAAGGAAGGAAGGATGGATGGATGGATGGATGGATGGAAGGAAGGAAGGAAGGAAGGAAGGAAGGAAGGAAGGAAGGAAGGAAGGAAGGAAGGAAGGAAGGAAGGAAGGAAGGAAGGAAGGAAGGAAGGAAGGAAGGAAGGAAGGAAGGAAGGAAGGAAGGAAGGAAGGAAGGATGGATGGATGGATGGACGGAAGGATGGAAGGATGGAAGGATGGATGGATGGATGGATGGATGGATGGATGGAAGGATGGATGTGCTGGAGTCATCCCATTCTTTGTTGTCCATGGACAGAAATCAAAGGGACACAAGGGCCCCATTGACTGCACTGAACCATCAGTTGGCAGGATGAGACTGTAACGTCACTGTATAATGGGGTCTGGGGTGAGGGGAGGGAGGTGAGGTGAGGATAGGGGTGAGGGGGAGGGGGGAGGAGAGGGGGCACATCTGTAGAACTCAATAACTGAACTACGCATGCACACACACACACACACACACACACACACACACACACACACACACACACACACACACACACCTAACCAGAGCATTCAGACAATAAAGCCTCAAGTTCCTTGTTAGGAAGGATCAAAGGTTTGCCGATCCCTGGTGCAGTAAATGCTGCTAAACTCTGTCCTGTCCTGGGGTGCCTCCCATACTGCTCTAACAGAGACACACAGCTGCCTGCTCTTCTTCAGCCCTCTTGTGTAACTGGAAGAGCAGGGAATCTCTCCCTCTGTGTGGCTCTCTGTGAGCTGCATTCACTAACATTAAAGGAGCAGTGCAGTAAAAAAAAAAAAAAAAAGTTATTTTCCTGTTTTTTAAATGATATTTCCAAACTATGAGGTCGAAAATACACTCTGAAATTGTGAAAAGGATGATAATGCCCTTTTTGTGTAAGAGCTTTTTTGAAGAAAAAAAACTACACAGGAATTTCAGCCTGTTCGGGTGGGATGGAGTTTTTGGCCCAGATAATGACATCACAAAAAATGACCAGTCATGCCTATACACGTAACCTCTGGTCCACTGTTGTGTTGTCAAAGCAATAATTAGTCACTGTCGATCTGTGTTTGTTGCTGCCTGGCTACCATATTATTAAGTTAAAAGGCCTCTTTAGGACACAGCATCCACTGAACAGTTAGTGGCTATGAATGTTTTGGATTTTTCGATTATTCCGGATTTTATGGGTTTGGAAAACATTTAAATAGCAGCACATGTTATTTGTACTAAGAGACATTGACACAATTGAATACAGAAATACTGCAGAATCTCTTAATTTCAAAGATTTAAGACGTATATTCAGTCAGTACATCCTAAACGACTGTCTTTAGTACCAAGTTTCTAGCTAAATGGATAACTATGTATAACAGGTTGCTGCTGCGTGGCTTCACCCTGCCGGAAGCAGAGCTGGCCTTCCTTTTCTCCCTCCTACCTTTCTCTGACAAATTAAATAAGCATTCATCTGGTTCCTATTAGACCCTCGTTAGGGATAATTGGGGTGGTATTTACAAACGGTATTACCCAATTCTGACTGCATGGCTCTGGCTGGGCTGAGTTGTGTTCATTAGGGCACACGTGGCAAAAGGTTTTGCAAAGCAAGATAAAGTGCTTTTCTTATTGGATGGATACAGATGCAACCTCCCCTTTTCACTCCATTTGGGACAGTTTTCTTCTGTTTTGTGACTTATTGAACATGACCCTGAGCTGAACTAGGCTGGGCTAGGCTGGGTTGGGTCAGATAAATGATATACCTGCCCATATTAAGTCCAGTCCAGTCCACCCCTGTCCTGCACAACATCCACAGCAGGAGCTGCAGCAGCGTCTTTAACGAGAATGTGATGGTTCAATTGTAATGTTTCATAGGCAGTGCAAATATTTTCACAGGGTTGGAGAGGTTACTTGAGTAAAGTTGTTAAAGAAAAATAACAACTCTGATGTGATTTAAAATGGGATTACTGCCATTCCACTCAATCACAAGACCCGGTCGGGGAGAAGGATTGTAGAAAAACATGAGCTCATGCCACTTAAGAATCCCCATGCAGAATTTAAAAAGTCCTGAGTCAAATGCAGGGCCATTACCTATGATCTCAATCAGTCAGCCCTGCAGGACGGGTCTGAGTCACTTGGGACAGACAGACAGTCTGGAGAAACAAGATACGTCCCAAATGGCACCCTTTTCCATATATAGTGCACTACTTTTGACCATAGCCCTATGGGTCCTGGTCAAAAGTAGTGCACTAAATAGGGAATAGGGTGCCATTTGGGACACAACCACAGAACAACAGAGCAGAGTGTTCCTTCCTGCTGAAATAATGACATTACTGGGTGGGTGGTTGGGGAGGTTTGGTTGGTCGTGCAACCTGGTAGTTCTCGCAGATTCTTTAGAGGGGACGACAGAGAGACAGAGAGACAGAGAGACAGAGAGAGAGAGAGAGACAGAGAGAGAGAGAGAGACAGAGAGAGAGAGAGAGAGAGAGAGAGAGAGAGAGAGAGAGAGAGAGAGAGAGAGAGAGAGATGGAGAAAGAGAGAGAAGAGAAGAGAGACAGAGAGAAATAAATTAAGAAAAGAGAGGAAGAGACAGATCGATAGACTAAAAAGAGGTTGGATCAGCTTAGGTGGCGACGAGACAGTCTGATGTTGATTAGAGTCAGGTGTTGCTCTGCTCCTGGTATTCCTCTCTCTCTCTGCAACCAATCAGACCTTTTACACGGCAGGATCCTAACAGATCAGTCATACACGCTTTCTGTCCCTAGAAGCACCTGTCTGCCGTACTAGCACAACCTCACTATTTCAACACCACAGCATTTTAATCTTCCGCTTCCAGGAACCTCTCATTGGGAATACATGGTGACACATGGGCGCAGCACAATGTTCCAGGTTTTTGGCTTTTCCTCTCTAATGCATTTTTCTCTCTCTTTCTCTTTCTCTCCCTCTCTCTGTTTCTGCTAGTAGGTGGAGTTTTCTCTGAAATGCGTTATGAGGAGTGGAGTAGGAGTGAGAGGGCTTTATTGGCATGGAAAACATATGTTTGCATTGCCAAAACAATAAACAAAAGTGTCTCTCTGGTCCTCTGTAGCTCAGCTGGTAGAGCACGGCGCTTGTAACATGGGTAGTGGGTTCGATCCCGAGACCACCCATACACAAAAATGTATGCACGCATGACTGTAAAGTAGCTTTGGATAAAAGCATCTGCTAAATGGCATATTATTTATTATTTATCTCTGTCTCTGTGGGGTTTCAGGGGGATTATGTGTGCAGGGGACAAGGGGGAGGGGGGGCTTGGTTTAAACTATTTAGTACTGTTACTATGAAGTGAAGAGCAGTGGAGACTGCTGAGGGGAGGACAGCTCATAATAATGTCTGGAACAGAGCGAATTAAATGTGTTTGATGTATTTGATACCATCCCACTGATTACGCTCCAGCCATTACCAACACAAAGCGTCCTCTCAATTAAGGTGCCACGAACCTCCTGTGGTAAGAGTGTACTAAAGTTATGTACATTTTTGGGCCAGTAACGGTATTTTTTTGTAATTAAATGTGTCTCTGTCTCTCTCTCTTTCTCTCTCTCTCTCTGTCTATCCGAGGCCTGTTGTAGCACATGTCTCCCTCCCAGCCTGTGTAACCCGAAAGCACCCAGGAGCATCCTGATCCCAGACCTGTTTTGAGTTTACAGACCGATCTGGTCATTACCAGCACAGTGAGACACTTTATAAAAGAATAACAAATGGAGAACATCAAACAGTCCATCAGTAAGTAATGGGTTAGTACAGGCAGCACATCGATCTAAAACACACCTAGCAACACAACCATTGAGTGTGACTGCCTGAAATAACATGAAAGCACATACAGTGAGGAAAAAAAGTATTTAGTCAGCCACCAATTGTGCAAGTTCTCCACTTAAAAATATGGGAGAGGCCTGTACTTTTCATCATAGGTACACGTCAACTATGAAGCAGACAAAATGAAAAAAAAAAATCCAGAAAATCACATTGTAGGATTTTTTTATGAATATTTGCAAAATTATGGTGGAAAATAATGATTTGGTCAATAACAAAAAGTTTCTCAATATTTTGATTATATATCCGTTGGCAATGCACACAGGTCAAACGTTTTTGTAAGTCTTCACAAGGTTGTCATTTCACTGTTGCTGGTATTTTGGCCCATTCTTCCATGCAGATCTCCTCTAGAGCAGTGATGTTTTGGGGCTGTCGCTGGGCAACACAGACTTTCAACTCCCTCCAAATATTTTCTATGGGGTTGAGATCTGGAGACTGGCTAGTCAAACCCTCCAGGACCTTGAAATGCTGCTAGCAACTACCTTCGTTGCCCAGGCGGTGTGTTTGGGTGATCATTGTCATGCTGGAAAGGACCCAGCCACGTTTCATCTTCAATGCCCTTGCTGCATGAAGGAGGTTTTCACTCAAAATCTCACGATACATGGCCCCATTCATTCTTTCCTTTACACGGATCAGTCGTCCTGGTCCTTTGCAGAAAAAAACAGCCCCAAAGCATGATGTTTCCACCCCCATGCTTCTACAGTAGGTATGGTGTTCTTTGGATGCAACTCAGCATTCTTTGTCCTCCAAACACGACGAGTTGAGTTTTTACCAAAAAGTTCTATTTTGGCTCATCTGACCATATGACATTCTCCCAATCCCTCTTCTGGATCATCCAAATGCACTCTAGCAAACTTCAGACGGGCCTGGACATGTACTTTGGCTTTTAAGCAGGGGGGATACGCTCTTGGCACTGCAGGATTTGAGTCCCCTGGCGGTGTAGATGTGTTACTGATGGTAGGCTTTGTTACTTTGGTCCCAGCCTCTGCAGGTCATTCACTAGGTCCCCGTGTGGTTCTGGGATTTTTGCTCACCGTTCTTGTGATCATTTTGACCCACGGGGTGAGATCTTGCGTGGAGCCCCAGATCGAGGGAGATTATCAGTTGGTCTAGAGTGTATGTCTTCCATTTCCTAAGGCAATTGCTCCCACAGTTGATTTCTTCAAACCAAGCTGCTTACAATTTAGTCGCAGATTCAGTCTTCCCAGCCTGGTGCAGGTCTACATTTTTGTTTCTGGTGTCCTTTGAGCAGCTCTTTGGTCTGGGCCATTGTAGAAGTTTGAGTGTGACTGTTTGAGGTTGTGGGACATGTGTGTCTTTTATACTGATAACAAGTTCAAAAACAGGTGCCATTAATACAGGTAACGAGTGGAGGACAGAGGAGCCTCTTGAAGAAGTTACAGGTCTGTGAGAGCCGAGAAATCTTGCTTGTTTGTAGGTGACCAAATACTTATTTTCCACCATAATTTGCTAATAAATTCATAAAAATCCTACAATGTGATTTTCTGGATTTATTTTCTCAATTTGTCTGGTTTCATAGTTGACGGTACCTATGATGAAAATTACAGGCCTCTCCCATCTTTTTAAGTGGGAGAACTTGCACAATTGGTGGCTGACTAAATACTCCCCACTGTATTATGACGTGGAATCTACATGGAAAATGCTTTGTATATCAACGGAAACTTGTGTAGTTGAGGGTGAATTTCAACCACAGGTTAGTGTATCATGTTAAACAAATTTCAACATGGCCAAATCCTTGTATAAAATATGTTGAATCTGAAGAAATAATGCGATTTTCCACATTATTTCCACTATCAGAAAAACAAAAGGTTGAGCAGCACCCTCCACTGGAGAATTTATCTATCTACAGCTACCCTTTGGCTTTATTCAAGATTTTAACTAAGCCCAAGTTTAGTATGATGTTTGGTAACTGACTACTACATTATGTATATCGTGACAATGACTGTTGAGAGATCTCTAATCTAAATAGATTCAATGTTGCTATCAAGTCTGAATAGAGTAAACACAATGCAGAATCACAATTGATCGAATCATTAATTATGCTATTTAAGCCTTATAAGTAAAGATTTTTGGTAAGGTGAAGAACAGCAATTATTGTATCCTCAACGAGAATCAACAAAAAATAGACAAGGGTTTTTTATGGATCAAAAAGGACTAGGTGGTGTGGCAATGGCAAAGTTAGATTCACGCCCATCTCAACCAAAACTCTAAGTAAAGAATAAGACTAAATCAAATCAAACTTAATGTAAAGTGCCTTTAAAGTTTGAGATCAGATTTATCCTATTCTATAACTTAGATTTTGGTTGAGATGTGAGATGAATCAACATGACAATTATTAATTTGTAGACAAACCAGAATTAAAGCTTGTGACTAAGTCAGTGCACAGATGGAATTATACAAGCAGAAGATAATCTCCTTCAGTTGCTATGATATTTGGGTTGTGTTGACAACCAAACACAATTCATTATAACTTTTGAAATATAATAAATAGCCCAGAACTTGTTGATAAGTTAACAAATTATATGTTGTATTCACTGCGCCTTCAACTCAACCAAAATTGTAGCTAAAGAATGGGATTATTAGTGGCTCCAGATTACCGAAACTATCCAAGCATTGATATCCTTGATGTTGACTTCGCTATGCTGGTCAACTGAACACAATTCAAAATTACTTTTTAAACAAAATAGCCGTAAAGTTAAGGCTATTTTACAAATCCAATGTAACAGGCATTTATTCAAATGAGTTACAAAATCATGTTTACTTGAGGTTACTATAACTATACATTTCTTCTTATGTATTAATATAAAGCAGGTATGTTCAAGAAAGTATGTGAAAGGTCGAGGTCTGTGGAGACCTTTATTAGACACAATCACAATCTCAAACAGCACTGATCACTTGCACAATGTACTTAATGGAACTCAACTGCAATCCAGGTAATTTGGTTTGATATTAGATGAAGAACAGGGAATACATTAAGTTGTTGTATATACTAAATATCTGACATTGTATTCCCCATTTTGAACTTTTGGTTGTGTTTAGATGGTTGAACATATATGATAGCACACATTGGAAATTCAACTAACTTTTGGATGTTTTTTGAGTGGGTGAAAATAGTTGTAATCTCATTGATCAACGTCCTCAACTAAATATTACCCAATTATCCACGTTGAAATGACGCTGTGTGCCCAGTGGGACATATTGAGTGCTATACTGATTGGTCAGGCTGACTTACTGTAAAGCCAGTGATTTTCTGTCTTAACCCTGGTAAAGGAGGTTAACACTGCACAGTAATTACAGGCTCAGCCAGCCACCAGAGGATTAAAAATAATACAGAGAGGTTTATTTTTTTTAGTTTGTAATCATTTCATAT